>NW_005179258.1:357496-399538 GCF_000350225.1 Chondrus crispus
CGTATTTCGTGATTGAAATCAGAGCCACCCAGAGGGACAGAGAAGTCCAATAGGCGCATTTGTGCTAACAGCTTCGCGGGGAGGTGCCACAGGCGCCAGCAATCGTAGGTCTCCCACAAGAGGGTCGCAGCTACTTTGATGCACCACTCTGTGAGGAAGACCACCCATAACCAGAGTTGCAGATCCCGCAGGTAGCTGCCATAGTACGTGAGTATGGGTCCTATTTCAGCCCAAAAGCCTTGACTCACCTCGTACTGGCTCCACCATGAGGGGATGCGCTGGTAACGACTTGCATAATGCTGACGGGAAATCTCGCGCGCCTCTACCATTTGGTAGCCGATGAAGTACCCCGTATCAGACCGAATAAGCCGTTCGAAGTGCACTGTGTTCTGAAAGAAGAAAATACTCCCGCGTTTTAAATGACGGAAATTCGAAGGGATAATGGGTTCGGTACAGACGATGGCGTCAGATGTGACAGTATGTCGGTTTCGCCACAGGCGATCCGCCTCGGCGGCAGGGTCACCAAAGGTGACCTCAATGAGATTGTCCAAGTAGAGGCGTTCGCCCTTTGTACGACAACGCCAAGTGTCGCAACCGTATGACGAGGGTGTGAGGGTGTCGGAAATGGGGATGGCAAGCCAAGCGAATACGGCCTCCATAAATCGCAGAGAGAGAGTGGGACGGCCCCGTGGGGGAGGATGACGTAGGATGGAAGTCGGAATTGCTATACGGGTCCGCCAGTCAAAGGAGCGGATAGCAAGCACGGGGAGATTACCGGGAAGCATGCCCGCGTCGTCGGCGAATTGGTGTTCAATTTTGGAAACGTTGCGAATACCCACGGAGGAGAACCACTGGGCAGAGGCAAATAATGAAGGATGTTCGTGCATGATTTTGTCCTGTAGCTCTTCGAGCGAGGGGTAGTGGCGGGCTACCCAAGAGGGATGATAACCTGGATGAAAGGCCTGGTCGGAGACGTCCGAATCAGGGGGACGTCGGGGTATAGGAGGGAGGTCAACGGAAGCGCGAGACTTTTTCGCGAAGCCGACACCGGTGCGTCGACGGGCAGTATTTTCGGCCGCGAGCTCAAGAGGTGGAGGACACGTGAGATTCGTCTTGTCCTTGCTCATGCGGAGACCGTCGGTCAGGAATGGAGATGAAAGGGGCCGAGAAGAGAAAAAGGAGTTGGAGATCAAGGAGTGTAGCCCATGTGCAAGGACGCTCAGAAGGGGGATATGTAGTGCAATACGCACCTGAAAAGGGAGGTGAAAAGAAGTGAAAAAGGAAAAAATTGGATATTGTAGTCCGGGTTTGGGGGACACACGTGTGCGACGAAGCGCACGATTATTTTAATTATTTAATTTCTTTACTAATTAGATCTAGAATCTAGAGCCGGGAGCTACTGTACTCGCCCCGGCGGGGCTCTATATAACTTAGCCCTTTGACAGACCAAGTCAATAAAGACAACCCGAGTTGCCAGAGTTTGATATGGCCTTTGTCGAAGTCCCTCTTTTACAAGACACTCCCTTCTACTCTAGCCTACGGTATCCTTTGCGCTCGGGGGTCCCCTTTTTCCTTATCAATTTTCCTTTACTTCCCTATCCTAATTTCCCTTAATCTTGAGTTGGTCCCACCTTGTAGGATTGCGATCCGCAACGTGACGTCATTAGCCATCGGGGTTCTGTGTTAGTGCACCAGTGGTGCTTTTCTCAGCGTTGGTTCCATCGGAATCTGGTTGTGACCGATCCGGTGTTGGTACTTTGCCATCGGGCAGTACGACGGTGTAGCGCTGCTACGTTTTCTTCTTTCTCGACGGGCTACGTTGCGACGTCCCCGTCGAAGACCTTATCAAGGGTATAAGGTGTACAAGGCGCTCTTCGAGCATTGGATTTACGACCCATCGGACCAGGTTTACCTAAACACCCCTCCGAACTCGTCGAGCGGTTGCTTTTACAAGTCTCTACCACCATTTACCGATCCCGGGCTGGGCCCTTCTCTTTGCCCCCCTATCAGGGATCCGAGCAACTGCGGGCCGCAAACCCGCTTAAAGAGGACAGGGAGCTTCCAACACTCCGTAGCGCTGTGCCGTTGGCAGTTGTTGTTTGTGTTGGACCGTCGGACCTTGGTCTCTGCCTGACAGGCGCATTACACTGCAGCGACTCCTCGGCGCCCGACTGTCAGCGTCACCAATCCGTCCGAGACTTTGCGCCTTTTGGCCGAAGTCGCCGCAGAGCGAGAGCAAGATTTACAGCAAAGCATGTCGAGCCTTTGGCTTTTGATGAGGATGAAATGGGGTCAGAAAGCCCAATAATGGACTCCTTTGTCAACAGTGGTGGCCTCCAGTCAGTGCATGCCGTGACAAACTTCAGTTTAGTCGAGTTTTACGACATTTATGACCGCTTACAAGATCAAATATAAAAAACTACAACTGTGGCCGAGGAAAGCGATCCAAGTATGCTGCTAAGGATGTATTTTCATGTCGCTTTCCGTGTGCAAGCACTCTGGACAATGGGATTTTTGGGGAAAGCTGTTTAACATAAAGGGCCCTACGTTTGAGCGTCTTGTTACTAGTTTTCTGGAGATGCTGGCCGGCTACGCATACGATGTCTACGTTGACAGGGCTGCAGAACAATTCACGATGACAGAAGCTTTCGTGAAAAGGCCACTTTGAAAACATACAGCATGGCCGGTTGCGCTACTGACGTAACTTTTCAACAAACCAACCGTCGTCGCGGTAACATTCAGGAAAGTAAAGCCTATTTTAGTGGAAAACGTAAGTTGTGTGGTTTCAAAACGGAGGTTTCTGTCCTGGCTAATAGATTGGCAGTGGGTTGCTCAAGGCACTACACGGGTTTGACCGCAGACATAGATATTTTCTATCCGAATTTGGCGTGGCACAAGACTCAATCGCGCAAATCAGTTGATGAACGTAGTATTCCTGATGTGGGCTCTGCGGCGGACAAGTACCCTCGGTACTGGGCGGTTTTGATGGAAAAAGGTTACCAAGGGGCCGCAGAGAGAATGAGAGCCATTACACCTGTCAAAAAGTCTCGAGGGAGCGAGTTGAGTCGACACGACGAGGATACAAACAGAAAAATTGCAAGAGACAGAATTATTGCGGAAAATTATTTCGGCAGACAGGCCACGCTTTGGATGGTTGTTTCTAATAAGTTTCGTTGGTCTGAAGGAAATTATGATCCTATTTTTCTGTTTACGTTGGCCATGACGAATGGGCACATTCTGAAACACCCTTTATGTGCGGATGACGGCGATCTTTATCGCCAGTTTTTGAACCGAAGAGCTGAGATTGTTGAAACTACTGTAGAGAAGAGAAAGCGTACGAAGGAGCGCTATAGGGCCCGTCGCAGAGCGCGCCTAACTCAACAACTGGCCACAAGATCCATAATTGGGAGAGAGCTAGGGGCAGGGGTAGTGGAGGCTTCATGTTTTGACGATTAGATAGTGTGCAATTGCGCAATATTTGTAGAAGTCTGCAGATAGACGTAGATATGGCGCAACATGCCAATACTGTAGGGGGGTTGCTGCGCAGTTACAGAGGTATTGCGCAACTATCAGTAAACAATCAAGCGGACTGTGTGGTTACGCATTGACAACTCAGAAAACGGCATTTTCCCGTATTACGGAGATGCTTAGTAACTGCTGTCAAGACCTATTGAGAAGGGTACTGTATAGCACTGCTTCCTGTGCACCGAACACCCTATTTCCCGCATCTCCCTTCCAGTTGTAAGCTTAAAATCTGCAGGATGAGTTAGTGAGTTAGTGTATGCCCCCACCATATCCTGCCATAAAGAGAAAGAGTGCAGATGTCTTTCCATTTGGACCTACTGCAGTGAATCGCGTGTCCTCAAATGAGGCTATTCTTTTTGCAAAAAAAATTGGGACTTTATGAAGTCAGTTGGGAAGCCATTTCTGTAACGTTCATGCTCTCGGCAATAACATTTTGCAAAGAATTGGGATAACAGTTGTGAATGCACAGACAGACTAAAAATCTAATAAAGTTTCAATCTTCGGCTGATATTTAAACAGGCCTTGCAACGTGTCTTATGTCACTCTCACATTCGTATACCAAATAATTCAGGGAGAGGCAAGAAATATTAATTCATGTCAAACGCCAGGAGAGTTATCATAAAATTATTGGAGAGCTTTACGCGGCAACAAAAGTATAAGTAGAGGAGTAGTATAATGTTAGCAGAAAGAAAAAAGGACATCAGTTCCATCAACTCGAAGTTCAGTTCCGTCCGACCAGTTCCCGCTCCCGGCCTTTGGCTTTCGAAGCTATTAACACATAACGTTTTGCGGCTGGTCAAAAAGGATTCTTTTAGGCATTCTAAAAATGGCTGGAAAAGGCGTGTAGATCTCACTAAACTCCACTCTTCCGGCACGCAAAAGCCAACTTCGGTGGCGAAAGTATCTTTTTGTTGAGCAAGCACAAGTCGAGAAAAAAAGTTGAAAAGTGACCTCATACAGTATGAGGTCACTTGTCGTCTATTGTCTATCCGACCATGCGTTATCAAAACAAACATAATTGCGAATTTTTTTTGTTTTTAACTTTAATGGCCACGGTTTCAATTCTTTGGTAGGTTGACTCGTTTTAAAATTTATGTTAAGATAAAACCGAATAGAAAACACTTTACGGAATGCCGCTATAGTACTATTGTAAAATTAGCCATAGGAAATGCTTATTGTATTATGACGTTTTCTTTGATTCACGTTTATTTGCATCAACGAGTTGGTTTTCACTAGAATCGACAAGATAAATGCTTTACCAGTGGTAATGGCCTTCTAGTTTCAAGAAACAAAAGTAGAATCGTGAGGTTGGTTGTCCAGAAAAAATAAAATACCTTCTGTCTTCATATGAGGACTAACGGTCCGATAGACACTAGACACTGGGGTCTGTCCTAACATAAGAACAGTGTTGGTTTTGCGAGAGAACGTTCCTGGTTGCAAAAAGAGATACATTAATATTGTCCGTAAAATAATGCGTTGTTTTTTCCATTTACCCACAAAGTCACTGGACGTTAAGTAAACCCGAGATTGAAGAAGTCCACCACGAGTTTTGCAAACTGACCTCTCGCAAGTACCTGCCCGCAACAAACGCAAGTCTGGTACAACGTTGTGCCGCCCGACGGATCATGTGCAGCTGCGCAAATACTCGCTGAAGCGAATATTGTAGCTCGCCAGAAGGATATAATGGTTCTCAGTCGAAAGGGCGATGTGTTTCGTCTTCTTGACAGGCTGACGGGGCCGTTTGGAGAGGACCGCTTTTTAGAAGCTTCTACTTGTCTATCTTTCGCGGTTGTTTCAGCATCATATGTGGCAGATCTTGCGGTACTTTGATCCGTCGATGGACTCTGGGCAGATGAATTTAAGGGGCGGGGCGTCCAAGACGCAAACCGGTACGACCCGTGCAATCTGAGACTCGTTTGTGCTGATGAAAAAGCGGAAACCCCACTTCGTTTTCCTTCAGGACGGGTCGATCCGGCACTGCTGTGATCAGTCGGATGTGAAACTCGTGCAAAACTCACATGCCCCCAGTTTTCGGTATGCTGTGAGTTATCCCTGTGCTCGTTTTTTGTGACGGCTATTTTTTGCCCCAGTCGGGTTATTTTCCCCCTGCTTCGGTCTTGTTCAGCGCTACGTCTCGAGAGTAGGTTCGTTGAACGCAGAATTGTGTTGTCGTTAAGAAGATATACGTTTTGTCTCCAGGAGACCCGTACTTTTCGAGTAGCGTCCTCCCGAAAAGTGTGGGGTGGTCCTATTTTGTGATCGGGGCATAAACTTCACAAAATGCACACAAACGTCTCAAAGTTCTCACGAGTTTTGTGAATCTCACTTTGTTTTTGTGAATCTCACTTTATTTTTGTGACGTCAACATCTCGAAGTGCTCTTTTGTTGACTGTTTTGTGATTCACACACAATTTTTTTGTGACTCTCACACCGTTCTGAGGGAAACGTCTCACAATCATCTCCAACATCAACAAACCATCACAAACCTATCTAAAAATCATAGCTGATGGCCTTGTTCTACAGACATTTTACGACCTTCACTCTGGGGCTTGTGAGGCCTGCCTTGTTCGTCGAGAAGTGCGTCGCTCAGAGTCAAACTCCCTCTCATGGACAGGAGAGGGCCCATGTCGCTTCAGTGTAGGGCGAGAATGCCAGACCGTCCAGCAGCTGCAGCAGATAGCATGCCTACATGTAGAACACCACTGCACCTGGCGTGAGCCCTTTCTAAGTGTCTTGGGTCGCCCGTCTTTTGTCCCTCTTTTGACCCAACTACATAGTACGCAGTAGGTTGGGGTCCCACTGACCTTCTCGTGCAATAAATTCCGGTTCAACCTACGAGCCTTGTGCGTACCAAAGTTATATTGCTCAGAGGCCTTCCGTTTAAAGTATGGCATGAGCTTCACTGACGTTTGTGCCACAGAATCATTTCGTTCCTCCAAAGCCTCCGCTCCCATTTCTTCTGTCCATTCTTGTGCTAACCGTCTAGCAAACGACCCAAACGTGTCACAGCTCGAGACCTTGTGTCTCAGGGAGGCGTACCCGATATTTGAATTAGCCCCCAATTCATTAGGTCCTGGTAGAAAGTTCCGTTCCCTCGCAATTGAAAGCCTGTACACCACAGCAGCATTGCATACTTGCATGCTTAGCAATCTAGCTATAATTGACGTCACAGGGTTCTCGCTAATGTTTGTACGTGCTAGAGTTTTAAGGTATCTGGAGATGACATCAACTCCGCCCTTTAAAGTGTTCCAAAAAACAGCCGCAGTAAGACGAATCATCCTACAGGGTGGTATCGGGGAGCCCCTTTGAATAACCTCTCTTCTAATGGCCTTGCTCAGGTTGTAGTAGGATACAAAACTGTAAATGTCAGAGGCATGACTGCTCTTCAACATTGTGTCGTATTCTTTAGGAACATTTGTTCCATCCATTCCAATCCACTCAAAAGTTGAGATTCGGACGCAGTCCAGATAATAGGTGTAGCTGTGGCGTAAAGACTCCGAGAATTCGATGACACAAGCATATAGTATGCTACCTTCCACAATAGAACCCCCTGTGCCAATGACAAAGATGACATTATTAATGCCCAGTGTTGCACAGTGATGGAGGACCTGGGATCTGTACTGTGTCGATGGTACGAGCTCCCGGAACAACTCAGAGCTCCTTTCGTCAGTTCCCACGTTCTCCAGGACCACAACAGCTCCGTATTTACTACGGAGGAGGGATGCTGTTTCTATGGTTCTTACTGCAGTTATGGTCTTAATTTCGACCGCGTACGCAGTATCCAGCTGCTCTCCATCCTTAGCTGAAAGAAGAGCATCGGGGCTATCAGCGAGCATGGCACAGCTTGTGCTCTCAATGAGACCAGCGGTTCTAATGTGCGTCACGTTGAATTGGTACTGTTCGTCCCAGTTATACGTAGAAGAGCACAGACCCCTCCTATAGGCACCTTTCTGTTCTGAAAAGAACTTTGGTAGAGCCCGAATAATCTCCACCTCGTTGCGAGACCCCTCCTTCATCCCTGAGCTTGGAACGAGGGGTTTCATGACCCATGCGGTTAGTGAGGCTTCCCTAAATGCATCACAGACTCTGCTGGCTGCCTGTTCCGCCAGTTCCTCGGCACTATATATATCTGGATCCGTGCCCCCTTCTGTTGAAACGGCCCCATTGCTGATGTCGGCCCTCAGCTGCATTACAGCTGCGACAACTTCGGGCTTGTTCACCCGGGTGTCTATTGCTCGGCCGAATACGGACAGACAGTTCAGCAGCTCAGCCTTTGTCGTAGCTGAGATTCTGCTTGCGGAGCTGTTTACCAGCCGCTCAGCAACTGTCGTCCGTGAAGATGGGCGAGGCTGACGTGCCATCGTCATGCCAAGGGTCATTATGACTTGGTCCCACTTAGACCGGAGATGCTCACGGATCACAATATGGTCTTGAGACAGTGGCTGAGCTCCGTGACTAAGCACTCTTCCCCTAAGCTTCCATGACAGGCCCCCTAGTAATGCCTCGTAGTCTCTGGCTACCGCAGCTTTAAACCCATGCGCAGTGCGAGATGTGAATCGAAAAGCGCGAAGGAGGAACCAGATAGGGTCCTCTGATTGGTAATATGTGAGCATGAGAACTCTATTCAGCAGGTGTTCAACCTTACTTCTGCCGTTATTGACTCGGTCCGATTGGGCTGCGGTGGCCCTTGTACTCCGGGCAGCGCAGATGCGCCCGTTGTCAAAGGTTATTAAGGACTCCTCAAGCTTCTTTAACGCACCCTCCGTGCGAAAGGCGTCACGTAGGACCACTGTGAAAGACCTCGAGGGGAAGAGAGAGGCGTTGTTGTGGACAAGAGCCGCAATTCTACCGGAGCAACTCTCTCGGTAGACAAAGGCCTCCGCCTGTCGAACGTGAGAAGCGCAACCCCCGCGGACCTTCAGCTTAGCCGTGTACACGGCACGGCACCCTCTTTCAGACACGTCCATCCCACGGTGTCGGACTGATATAGGGCCATCTCCGAACACAAACGGGTACCACAAATCACGTTTGTGCGTACCGAGGAGGCTCGCCCCCAGTTTGTCCGACAGGAATGCGATAGTTTCCTTAGAATTATAGCCGCGGTCGGCAGCAAAAATGGCATGTGGCATAGGACGCAGGGCACCGGTTGTGGACGCCCCTTGCACCATTTGCACCAACCTCTCCCATGTGTGAAGGAGCTTTTCGCCCGTGCGTGTGAAATGACATGCGACAAAAAAGGGTTAAGTGCTGAACAAAGTGCGTTCCCCACCGGCCCTAGACCCTTCTTAGGATTATTGTGTTGTTGTAAATAGGTCAGTTCAACAACTGAACGAGATGCCATACGCAAGTGGTCATCATCTAAAGAGAAGACAGTTGCCTTTGGAACATAAAGCAGGTCCCGATTTATGGCCGCAGTTTCAGCTTCAAGCTCTGTAATTAGAGTAGTTGCTCTATTAGCTGAGCGGGACCAGCCCGTGCTCGAGTAGTCATGCGCTGCGCGGGGGTCTTTACAACCCCCAAGAGCACTCCAGAGGTCATGATATCTGTCAGCCGACAATCCCATTTGAAAGAAGTGGCCACTTTCCAAAGGGTCGCACACAGTTCGAGGGGACTCATTATATGAAGCACAGAGGATGTGCAGAATAAGCATACCCAGTATCTCCTTCTTCGTGGTCCCTGCTTTTCTTCTCTGGTGCAACACACGGTTCGCTACGTATCGTAGCTTCTCTAGCAAACACTCCGTAACAAACGTGCGTAAGCAGGCTAGAGGAGTAAGTAACTGCCTGGCATCACATTCGTCCTCAGTCGTACCGACTCTACTTGTTATATCGCTAATAACTCGTTCCAGTGCAGTATTGGCCTCTTCGAGGAAACGACGCTCCAGACTGTTATTCACGTTATCTATCTGGACAGAAACATCAGCGAAAGGACTGTCATAGTTCCATCCTTCTAGGCAACCACTTCTCTGCGCACGTGCGCGCTCCTCCAACTCTTCAGCAGAGAAGGGTGTAAACAAATCTCTTGCCTGTGTCGTTTCGATGTCCTCCCAGTGCTCCCTGAAATATCTTTCGTCGTCAAGGTCATAGTAAAGCCTGCTATAGAGGTCTTCGCTAAGGGCAGCACCTGTGTCCGTCTGCTGCATCTGGGACGTCAGGTATGAACCAGGGTGCAAAGATCGCACCTCGGTCTCTGTGACTTCAGTGTCAACTTCTCCTACAGCTTGAACCTCGCAAGACGAAGTAGATGAATATGACAATTGCAACTCCTGTGAAAAGGGTTCGTCACTGTCGTCCAGAGAGTCTGCCTCCTCCAACAACTGTTCAACTTCAGCGTTCAAAGGGCTGTTCGTCTGTAAGCCGAAAGACGAGGAATGAATAGCAACACCGCTGTTGAGCTGGTTCGATGGAGCTGTATTTCTGACAGGGGGTGGGGAGAATTCTTCTTCGTAAAAGAAGTCTGGGGACGTCTGAAGGGAAGAAAGGGTAGCTGGTGGTGGGTTGTTGCGGAGCTCAGTCTGTGTCAACGGAAGCGTGGGATCATAATCTTGCTCTGATATAGGCTGACGTTCGGCATACTCAGCTCTAGATCCCAACCCCTCTCTCAGAGGCGTACTATTAAATTTGCCACTTTTTGGGGGTTCAGCAAGAGGGGAAGCATTGTAGCTGTCATCAGCGGATACCAGCTGATTGGAGGCGTTATCTCCGGGGGGTTGGAACCTTTCAGCCATCAGCTTACCCGCAATGTCCTCTGAAATATGGTGCTTAGTGTGGCAGTTGCGAACACGAAGGGAAGGGGAAGTGTCTCTGGAAACTAGCCGTAGATGGCTGGAAAGGGAGATTTTTTGTGTGACGTTGTTCAGTTTGTTTGCCGTTTGAGATGGAGAGCATTTTATATGTGATCTTTGTGATGCCCTCACACAACTCACACAAAACCATCACAAAATTCACACTGTCAGTGTGAGAGTTTTGATTTTAAGGTTGACGTTTGAGAGTTTTGAGATGCGTCTCACAAAATCATCACAAAAGATTCACAAAAAATGTGTGATGTTTGAGACGATTTTTGTGATGATCACAAAACGTTCACAAAAAGTGCTACAACTCAACAAATATTCACAAACCATGTGTGACGATTGAGACGATGGAGTGAGACGAATGAGACGACGGCGTCGAAAAGAGCAAAACTCTCACAAATCGTCACACAAATCGTCTCACTTTTTGTGACGCCCTAAATCGTCACAAACCGGAGCACAGGGTTATGGCAACGCGTTGTCTGAAAATTTTGCGTTTAGAAAATCCGAGCAAACACGCCGCCAAAACACGCGTTTTCGTGATTTTACGGACAACCTTATTGAAATGCATATTTGGAAAGTGTTTATGGGCCCTGTTTTCTTGCGTACTTGTCCTCGGCAATTATATCATATAGAAAACTGAGGTAGCTGTTTCGAATTCATTGGAAGACTGGAACTATTTGGCATGTAAAATACCCGATTCTTATTCTTATTCTGATTCTTTGTTTTTGTTTCGAAGCTATGGTACATACAGCGTTTCAAAGTGAGCAAAAAAGGCTTCTTTTCCAGTCGTTTCTAAAAACGAACCTGAAAAACCTGTACCGTAGTCCTCACCAATCTCTTGCGTTTCTAACGCAAAAGCTATTTACGGTAGCAATGATATCCTTCTCCTTCGTGTCGGGAATGCGCAACTCTGGAAAATATATATGCTAAAAAGAGACATCTGATGAGGACGTTGGTCGGATAGCCCTGTGCTCCGGTTTGTGACGATTTAGGGCGTCACAAAAAGTGAGACGAAGTGTGTGACGATTTGTGAGAGTTTTGCTCTTTTCGCCGCCGTCATCTCATTCGTCTCACTCCATCTTCTCATTCGTCACACATGATTTGTGAATATTTGTTGAATTGTAGCACTTTTTGAGAACGTTTTGTGATGATCATAAAAATCTTCTCAAACATCACACATTTTCGTGAATCTTTTGTGATGGTTTTGTGAGACGCATCTCAAATCTCTCAAATCAAAACTCTCACACTGACAGTGTGCATTTTGTGATGGGAGTGTGCATTTTGTGATGGCTTTGTGTGAGTTGTGTGAGTTTTGTGAGAGCATCACAAAGATCACATATAAAAGGCTCTTCATCTCAAAAGGCGAACAAACTGAACAACGTCACACAAAAAAACTCCCTTTCCAGCCCTGTATGGCTAGTTTCCAGAGACACTTCCCCTTCCCTTCATGTTCGCAACTGCGTAGGTGGAACTGGAATTTACTGCACGAGTAGGTCAGTGGGACCCAAACCTACTGCGTATTATGTAGTTGGGTCAAAAGAGGGACAAAAGACGGGCGACTCAAGACACTTAGAAAGGGCTCGCGTCAGGTGCAGTGGTGTTCTGCATGTAGGCAAGTTATCTGCTGCAGCTGCCGGACGGTCTGGCATTCTCGCTCTACACTGAAGCGACATGGGCCCTCTTCTGTCCATGAGAGGGTGTTCGACTCTGAGCGACGCACTCCTCGACGAATAAGGCAGGCTTCACAAGCCCGAGAGTGAAGGCCGTAAAGTGTCTGTAGAACAAGGCTATCAGCTATGCATTTTAGATAGGTTTGTGATGGATTGTTGATGTTGGAGATGATTGTGAGACAATGGTGTGAGTCACAAAACAATTTGTGTGTGAATCACAAAACAGTCACCAAAGAGCACTTCGAGATGTTGACGTCACAAAAATAAAGTGAGATTCACAAAAACAAAGCGAGATTCACAAAACTTGTGAGAACTTTGAGACGTTTGTGTGCATTTTATGAAGTTTATGCCCCGATCACAAAATAGGACCACCCCACACTTTTCGGGAGGACGCTACTCGAAAAGTACGGGTCTCCTGGAGACAAAACGTATATCTTCTTAACGACAACACAATTCTGCGTTCAACGAACCTACTCTCGGGACGTAGCGCTCAACAAGACCGAAGCAGGAGGAAAATAACCCGACTGGGGAAAAAATAGCCGTCACAAAAATGGAGCACAGGGATTGACACCATTCCGAGAATGTGGCTATTTTTTGAGAGGAGGTGTGCGTACAAGAAAGATATACAGCGGATCCTCGCTAACTGCACGCTCGGTTTCTGCATATTCTCGATTACTGCATGCGTTCGTCAGCTATCGGCGGCGGAGCAGCGATTCCAGCCTGTATATGATATTGAACTGCATACCGCATAACTGCATCAAGAAAGTGATCCTCATACAAAGGCTTACTATGAAACAGGTAAAAACTTATGACAACAGATATGCAGTGCCTCGCCACTGCCATCGGTGCTTTATCACCGCCATCGGACCCGGATATCTGATTTTTTGAATAAAAATGAGGCGTTTGGACACTTCGACAAGTGCATATGTTCGCCAACTGCGTACGAAAACCCTCCACTTTTCATATGCAGTTAGTGAGGATTCACTGTATGCACAATACGAGTTTTGGAGATTCCCAACTTGGGATGCATCTCAACTAGACTGTAATTGGGATTCCCAACTGACTTCATCCGTCGCAAAAACGCACCGTGCGAGTTAAAATCTAAATGCGCAATACGGGTATCATCTCACACCTGTAAACGGGCTTGCCCGTAAAGCCTCCTCATTATAATCGCAACATAGCATCGAGACATGTATAACGCCAGCAACAGCACTGGACTTCCAAAATATGCGTGCTGTTGAAGGGGCGAGGATGACATATGCGCGCTGTAGTCATTGTCATTGAATAGACAAGTTATCCATCTGGTGCTGTATTTTGTTTGTACAGTACTGCTTCGGTGAAGCACCGTCACAAATTTTGGCACCAAGGCAAAATAATTCACATAAGATTGCACGAGCATGTAGCTTTCTGTGTCAATACGTGGATGACCGGTCTCCTCTTCTTTCACACTTCGAACAGCTTCTGGATGTGTAAATTCTTTCATTGCTGAGCATACGTGGATCTTCTATGGACGCATTTGTTTTATATAAATAATAACCTTTGTCCGGAATAAAGCGAAAACGACTCTGGCATAAAATTTTCATTTCTCTCTGCACTACCAGAACCGAAAAAGGCCTACATATTGAAACCAAACGGTGCCTGTATGCCTTTGCCCCCGCAGAACATCTCAATTTTTTCTCCATGTTTGCTGGGTTAGCTCTGAGTTCGTACCTTACTTTTCTTGTCACGTTCGTTTCTGGTGTTCCTCTAAGCACGAAAAGTAACTACGGCGTGGTAAGGCACACTGGATCACTGGACCGACTTGTGTTTCAATGTGCATCGTCATTGCAGAGTTCAGATCTGACGAAGAGTGAAAGTGGGGTCGTTTTCACGGGCTGTTCAAACCCCATTCCAACAAGAACAGGGGAAAGCGCACCTACACCCGAACCCGTAGACTCAGTGCCCGGCGACCCTCCTGCAAGCACGGAAGATGCTGGATTAGGTGCAGCTGCACTTGAGCCTTGTTCGGTTAGAAGGGAGGTATTTTTGCTCAATGATTTGGAGCACATCGGTATGTCGAGAAAAGCGAATGCGGCTGAGAAGGGCTCTCAAGATATCGCACATCGAGCTACACCTGGAAGTATGCGATTCAGGTCGCAATCAAGTATGGCTCGAAATTTCGTCTTTGGCAAATGGATAGTAAACACCAAGCAATCCGACTGCAGATATGCAGAACATCACGATTATTGCAGATGCGTTCGTGTTTTTTGTCCTTCTACGCACTACCGTTGTGTATGTGACCTGGACTGCGAGGACTTTTCAAATTTCTTTCCAGTGGTCGCTGCTTTAGCGACGTAGACCGAAAGAGTAACTTTCTAAACGCCAAAGAATTCTTTCTGCAGGCCGACATGTACCGCGGAGAGCATCTACATAGTCGGGAGGACTTCTTTAAGATGTAAATGTGTTACGGTTGGGCAGTGTTGATGGATTGTGTGTTGTTCCCAAATATATGTATGTGAGCCTGCTTTATATAGTGCCATCCCTCGAATAGTGCCATAGCTAGAGGTCTGTCACGCTATAGCCCTATATCGTAGGAGGCACTGTACAAGTACACCCGGGGACGGTATTTAGTGTCACTGATACCTTTTCCGTGATGGAAATATCGACCCCTAAACATATATTAATGTCAGTGATACTATTTCCGTACTTACACTATTTCAGTGAAAACGGTATTACTGTCACTGATATTGTCAAACGTAACAATGAATAGTGTAAGTTAGATCCCATTAGAGCCTACAGCATTTCTTTTCGTCCTACCAAAACCTCACATGCCTGCCTCTAATCACAAGTCCTGACGCTGGCCCCCCCTCCTCTTTCCTTATCGCAGATGCCCCTTGTTACAACTCTGCATCGCCCAACCTTTTCCTATACACCAGACCAAAGACCGACCAGTTGACCTGTTCTTGGTACAAAACGCTTTTCAGTAATGAATGCCTGCGTATCTCCACTCCCGCGCACAAATTAGTGCTCCCGAAACGAACCGAACGAATCGCATACCACTATCATCCCTCCGGACCGGCAGTGAGATGGGTCCGGCTCAAAGGAAGGATTGTTCTATGTCTGGATTGATCCGTCGTCGTCCCGGGCTCTGACATGTATTAGTGTCAGTGACACTATTTACGTGGTGACACTAATTTAGCGCTGACACTAAATACCGTCCCCGGTGTACAGTACCCTTCAAGGGTAGTACGGTACGCTGGCAAGATCACGAGGATGCCCTCAACTTGCCACTCCCCCAAAACTCTTCTCCCAAGTACAACCGTGGCCGTACGGTCTACCACGGCACGTACAGTATTCGGTACGCATGCGGCATGCATCGGCGTGAGTACCAACGGTAACATTACCCCCGCGGTACTCGCCGCGGCCCGTCTCTCTCGACGCGTGGCGCGGCCGGCGCGCCGCACAGCCCGCACAGCCCACGGCAGCAACGCCGGCACGAAGAGCGCGGGCCCTCTTCCCGCTCGGAGCGGGTCGCCGCTTGCAACGCGTCTGACGTGTGCCTGGCGCGTCTCTTGTGCGGGCGGGCGAGACGCTGGCGAGAAACGACCAATCAGGGTGGTGCCAGGCCTAATTTACAGTACACGCACTGCCACGCCTTGCGCACGTGTCACGCGCGCACAACGAGGCCGCCGCTCGTCAGGCCAGCAATGCAAGCCGGATGCGCAGCCACTGCCGCTGCGGCCTGTCGCTCGCGCCCCTTGTCGCTCGCACCATTGTCGCCGCGTCGGACGGGAATAGGGAGGGGGCGGGAGCGGGCGCGGCTTTCATAGGTCCTTATATATATAAGTTATAAATTTATAAAGGTTGTCCATAAAGTCACGAAAACGCGTGTTTTGGCGGCGAGTTTGCTCGGATTTTCTAAACGAAAAATTTTCAAACAACGCGTTTGGCAAAACTGACGGCATACCGGAAACTGGGGGCATGTGAGTTTTCCACGAGTTTCACATCCGCCGGATCACAGCAGTGCCGGATCGACCTGTCTTGAGGGAAAACGAAGTGGGTGTTCCGTTCTTTTCATCAGCACAAACGAGTCTCAGACTGCACGGGTCGTATCGATATGCGTCATGGACACCCCTATCGCTTCATCTGCGCAGAGTTCATCAATGGATCAAAGCGCGACAGGATCTGCCTCAGTTGCTGCCGAAGCAACCGCGAAAGATAGACAAGTAGAAGCTTCTAAAAAGCGGTCCTCTCCAAACGGCCCCCTCAGCCTGTCAAGAAGACGAAACACATCGCCCTTTCGACTGAGAACCATTCTATCTTTCTGGCGAGCTACAATATTCGCTTCGGCGAGTATTCGCACAGGTGCACGTGATCCGTCGGGCGGCACAACGATGTGGCAGACTCGCGTTTGTAGCGGGCAGGAACCTTGCTGGAGGTCAGTCCGCAAAACTTGTGGTGGGTTTTTCAAACTCGGGTTTACTTCACGTACATACATGCCCTCGGCAATAACATACTGCGAAAAATTGGGATAACAGTTGTGAATGTACAGAAAGACTAAGAATCTAATGAAGTTTCAATCTTCGGTTGATATTTTAAACAGTTTGCTTTCGAAGACATCAACACATAACGTTTTGAGGTTGGTCAAAAAGGATTCTCTTTCGGTATTCTAAAAATAACTGGAAAAGACGTGCAAATCTCACCAAACTCCACCCTTCCGCAACCAGAAGTCAACTTCGGTGGCGAGAGTATCCTTTTCCTTCTTGTTGAGCAAGCGCAAGTCCAGAAAAAGTTGAAAAGTGAGCTCATACAGCATGCATGAGGCCACTTTTCAACTTTTTCAGGTCCCTTGCCGTCTAGCTAGTGTCTATCTGACCACGTCATCATTATCATCATGCGTTATCATAACATTAAATCTGCGAATTTTATTTCTTTTCAACTTTGATGGCCACGGTTTCAATTCTTCTTTGGTACGTTCACTCGTTTTAAAAAATTTGTGAAGGTAAAACCGAATAGAAAACACTTTACGGAATGTCTCTATGGTACTGATGTAAAATTAGCTTTAAGAAAATGCTTTGTGTAAGCTGACTTTTCTTTTGAACACGTTTATATGCATCAACGACTTGGTTTCATTAAAATCGACAAGAAATACTTTACCAGTGGTACAGTAATGGCCTTCTAGTTTCAAAAAACAGAAGTGGAATCGTGAGGTTGGTTGTCTAGGAAAAATAAAATACCTTTTGTCCTCATATGAGGACTAACGGTCCGATAGACACTAGACACTGGGGTCTGTCCGAACATGAGAACAGTGTTGGTTTTGTGAGAGAACGTTCCTGGTTGCAAAAACAATACATACGTTGAAATGCATACTACTGTATTTTGAAAGTGTTTATGGGCCCCATTTTCTTGCGTACTTGTCCTCTGCAATTACATCATACAGAACACTGGGATAGCTGTTTCGAATGCACTGAAAGACTGAAACTATTTTGCATGTAAAATACCCGATTCCTATTCTAATTCTTTGTTTTCGTTTCGAAGCTATGATACATACAGTGTTTCAATGTGGGCTAAAAAGGCTTCTTTTCCAGTCGTTTCTGAAAACAAACCTGAAGAAAATGTACTGTTGTGGAACCAACGGTCTCGAACCAGGCAGTATGGCAAGATGACAGACATCGCAAGTGCAGCAAGATCCTAAATGCAATAAGTGAATGCGATGCATTAGTGCAGATGGCAAATACCTGAATGCAAAATGTGATGCATAAGAAGAGGGAATGCAAGTAAGAATGCACACGGGATGCCAACAGCGTTGGCATAGATAAGCGATAGCAAATGCAACCGTGAGCATAGCAAACTAGTATTAATAGAACGAACTCCTAGGCGATAGATAGGGGAGGCGACAGCAAGAGAATTAATCAACCTAAGGACAAGCAACCGTCCTTGAGCATTGTGCTCTTTACCGTGTTCGTAGAGTAGGTCACTGTCAAATACCATCCCCTGTCTAGTTACGTAGACACCCCAGCAATGACCGGATACAGTCCTTTTACAACTGTACCGTAGTCCTCACCAATCTCTTTGCTCTCTTAACGCAAAAGCTATTTACGGTAGGGATGATATCTTTCTCCTTCGTGTCGAGAATGCGCGAATCTGAATAATATGCATGCTGAAAGAGACATCTTATGAGGACGCTGGTCGGATAGACACCATTATGAGAATATGGTTATTTTTTGAGAGAAGGTGTGTACAAGAAAGACATACAGTATGCACAATACGAGTTTTGGAAATTACAGTCTAGTTGAGATGCATCCCAACTGACTTCATCTGTCGCAAAAACGCACAGTGCGAGTTAAAATCTAAACGCGCAATACGGGTAGCATCTCACCACTGTCAACGGGCTTGCCCGTGAAGCCTCCTCCTCATTATACTCGCGACATAGCATCGAGACATGTATTACGCCAGCAACAGCACTTGACTTCCAAAATATGCGTGCTGTTGAAGGGGCGAGGATGACAAATGCGCGCTGTAGTCACATTGTCATTGAATAGACAAGTTATCCATCTGGTGCTGTATTTTGTTTGTACTGCTTCGGTGAAGCACCGTCACAAATTTTGGCACCAAGGCAAAATAATTCACATACGATTGCACGAGTATGTAGCTTTCTGTGTCAATACGTGGATGACCGGTCTCCTCTCTTCTCCTCTCTTTTCACACTTCGAACAGCTTCTGGATGTGTAAATTCTTTCATTGTTGAGCATACGTGGATCTTCTATGGACGCATTTGTTTTACATAAATAATAACCTTTGTCCGGAATAAAGCGAAAACGACTCTGCCATAAAATTTTCATTTTCCTCTGCACTACCAGAACCGAAAAAGGTCTACATATTGAAACCAAACGGTGCCTGTATGCCTTTGCCCCCGCAGAACATCTCAATTTTTTCTCCATGTTTGCTGGGTTAGCTTTGAGTTCGTACCTTGCTTTTCTTGTCACGTTCGTTTCTGGTGTTCCTCTAAGCACGAAAAGTAACTACGGCGTGGTAAGGCACAATGGATCACTGGACCGACTTGTGTTTCAATGTGCATCGTCATTGCAGAGTTCAGATCTGACGAAGAGTGAAAGTGGGGTCGTTTTCACGGGCTGTTCAATCCCCATTCGAACAAGAACAGGGGAAAGCGCACCTACACCCGAACCCGTAGACTCAGCGCCCGGCGACCCTCCTGCAAGCACGGACGATGGTGCGGCTGCACTTACGTCATGTTCTGATAAAAGGGAGGTATTTTTGCTCGATGATTTAGAGCACATCAGTATGTTCAGAGAAGCGACTGCAGCTGAAAAGGGCTCTCAAGATATCGCACATCGAGCTACACCTGGAAGTATGCGATTCAGGTCGCAATCAAGTATGACTAGAAATTTCGTATTAGACGAATGGATAGTACACAAGAAGCCATCCGACTGCAGACAACCTTTCGATTTTTGCAGATGCGTTCGTGTTATTTGTCCTCCCAATCACTACCGTTGTATATGTGAACTGAAATGCTAGGACTTTTCAAAATTCTTTTGATGGCCCGCTGCTTTAGCGACGTAGACCGAAGGAGTAATCTTTCTAAACGCCAAAGAATTCTTTCTGCGGGCCGACATGTACCGCGGAGAGCATCTACATAGTCGGGAGACCTGGACAGGAAGCATGGCCTTCCAGTTTTCTCCTAATATAAACGGCATTGAAGGATATTTTAGGTCTGCCGAGAGCTTCATTCTATCACACAAACCTTCAAATGTAATAAAAGCACCGATGGCACATGATTACTATTGTTGTCGATGCGCCGCGTGGACTGCACTTGGGTCGTTAGCCCTTGAGGCCTGCAATACACGTATACTGTACGAGGAACGGTAACCTGCTGTGATGACCATGAAGTCAGGTCCACGAGAGAGATAAGTGCGGCATATGAAAAACAATCTACAAACGTGGGCGGGTTTCAGGATTGAACAGCGGTGTGTGCGATATTGCGGTCGCGGCGGGTTGATAGCATTTGTGCGTAACTGTGGATCGTGGGGGAGGTGCGCGGTGACGATGGAGGAGATGCACTGTGAAATGGATCGGTGCAAGGTGACGGTGGGGTTGGGCTGCAGGTGCAGAATCCACTTGAACTGCTCGCCGGCGTCGACCTCTACGCGCTTGATCATGCTGTAGCAGCCTACGGCGGCGTAGAACCGCATAAATTTATGCGAGTAGTGCGCACGGGTCGCGCTGGGCTTCCTGTGGCACGCAGACTGCGCGGGGAGGTGGACGTCGGCCGCGGAGTAGGTGGAGACTGCGGCGGCGCGGGCGGCGTCGAAGACGTGTTGCAGCTCGCCGATCTCGTGCTCCTTCCGGTAGTTGCGGTCCGTGCCCTCGCGGAAGTAGTCGCCGTAGAGGTCGAGGTGGTAGAAGACGGCGGCGTACGGGCCCAGGGCGCGGACGGCGTCGAGGTTCTGGCGGTACACGGACTTGAGGGTGGCGACGTGGCCCGCGGTGCACACGGCGAGGCGGTGGCCCGCGGGGAGGTTGGCCGTGGAATCCGCGAAGGGCATGGGCGGGGCGGCGGCAGACAGCGCGGACGTGACGGCGGCTTTGACGCGGTTGGCCGCCGGTTGGTCAACGTTGTGCATGAGCAGGACCAGGGCGGCGCCGAAGAGCGTGACCAGGGCGAGCAGGCGCCCCAGCGAGGATGGCGGGGCCGGCGGCGGCGGGCGTCGGCGCCGGCGGCGGGTCGTCGGCAGGGGACGGTCGCGTCCGCGGGGATGGCATCGCGCGAAGTAGGGGGAGGGGGAGACGTGGATCGGGGGGGAGGGGGTGGGGCGGAGAGGAGGGTGGAATTGAAAGCTGAGGGGGGGGATGCGACGGTGGGAAATCGATGGGCTCGATGCGGTACTACTGTACGTGTACAGTTGTGTGAACCAGCCTACGTGTTGGCGCATAGTATTTGTGAACTGGTAGATACAGGTTGAACACGTTTTACACATTACGAATATGAAACGGGGTCATACTGGAAGTGCACGTGTCACAATTGACGCACGCCGCAATGCGCCGTGGCCGTTCAGTGAGGGGTCGCATAGGCAGAACTCAGGGAATGGAGGCACTCTAAGAGAGTGCAAAAGGCAGCGAACGCAAAAAGAAAGAGCGCAGAGGAACGGGAATCCAGGACGAGAGGAGGGAAGAATGATAGGTACTTAATAGGGAAGCTAGAGTACGATAGTCTAAAGAAAAAGAGTTTCAGGGTGCTGGCACGGCGAACTCTTCGTTAGGAACGGCCCTCAGGGCCGTTACATCGCTGTGAGATATTTTTAGGGAAAAATCGCATTTTACTGTAGAGGGAGATTTTATTCTGTAGTCCGAGATTTTATTTGAATTTTAGAGAAGCGCACGCGTACGGCCCGGCGGAATCCGGGCCGGACGCGTGGACGCTTCTGGAAGGAATTTCGTAGAAATAAAAGAGAGAGGGTGACGGGCGCTGCGGGGAAGGGGGAGACGAGTCGGAAAACCCTCACCACGAACGGCACGCTCCCCAGAACCGCCTCCCCCATTTCACCAACAACATGGTACTCTTGTGGAGGGCCGACGCAGACACAAGTGCGGGCCCTAACCCTGTTACCTACGATGGGTCGAACGGGTCAGATGTTTCCAAGTTTCTGTTCGTATACGAGAACATCATTATGCGCGGCAAGCCTGACGAGGAGAAGGCAGGAGCTATCCTATGCCACCTCGAGGGTGCCGCGTTCGACTATTACTATGAAACGTATAGTCATAATGGGAGTCTGACCGAGGCCGCCAGTAACTGGGACGGTGTGAAGAGCGCCCTGTCTGACCGTTTTACGGAGGCACCGAGGCCAGAAGAAAACATCCAGAAGGCTATGAGTTGCCGACTGGATGGTAAGAACTTGCTTACTTCGATGGATGAAATGAACAAGCTCTACAGAAGGGCTGGTTTCAACGACGAGGCAAAGTACGGCTTGCTTCGCAATGCCGTAATGGCACATTTGGATGTTGCTCAGTTCGCGATCTATCGTTCTCCGACGACGTACGAAGAACTGATGAAGACCGTGAAGGACTTTGCTGCAGGCCGTGACGCCTTCAAGGCGGCGAAAACTGCTGCGCAGTCCGTTGAACCTGTGACGCCCAAGCGCGTACTGGTGCGTTCTGATGTGGATCCTCGACAGGAAAAGCTGGAGAACAAGGTTGACGCCATCACCAACCAGCTGGCGGAACTGTCACTGATGATGAAGAAACGACAGACGCCAGGGGACAGTGATACGAGTTGGACATGTTCCTATTGCAAGGAACCAGGGCATTCAGCGACTCGTTGTCGTTCCAACCCACACCGAGATACTCGTTGCCCAACGTGTGGGAAGATTGGACACACGACGGAGACTTGCTGGTCCCGCTTTGCTAGAAAGAATGTGGCTCATGCACGTCCTCAAGATAACGCTGGCGCAGGAAGCGCTTATGGCCCCAAAGCAGGCGGTTCTGCCAACGACGCCGGTGACAAGGCCACCAGAGACTCGAAGCAAGTCACGGTCATAACTGAGACCACCAAGGGAGAATTGGTGGCAGCTACGAAACGCAACGCCGAAGGAGAGGCCTTGCCGAAGCAGTCGAAGAACCGTGAAGAAGTTTCGATCCCGAGGCTGCTGAATCCCACTCCAGTAGCTCCTAGGGGAACTCTCCCCTGGAATGAGCCGCTGAGAGTGCCGAGAGTGAAGCCTGCACGCCAGAAGAAGAAGAATATTTCAAAGAAGGCTGCACTCCAGGAGCACGTCGGCAAGTACAACGTCGTGTCAGAGCTGGCGAATGCGCCGTCTGGTCTAACATTTGGACAACTTGTCCGTGGAGACGCTGAAGGAGCAAGGAAGGAGATGAAGCGCCTTCTATCCAGGAGATTAGGGCGTTCTCGCGGGTTTGCGGGCCACACGGATGTCTTCCCGAGGCGTCTTCGGGTAGTTACTGTTCAAGTTTATGGAACTGATGCTCAAGCACTATTGGATTCGGGTGCGGTGCCGAACATCATGTCGCCGCACCTCATGAAGAGACTTTCTCTGACGCCAGAGAGTACGAAGAAACACATCACTGTGGCAGATGGGAAGAGCTCCCCTTGTGTTGGATCACTGCGCCAGGTCCCCGTCTCGTTTGGGGGACTGGTGAGCATGATGGACTTCCTTGTCGTTGCGGGAACACCGTACGACGTCATCGTGGGGATGCCGTCGTTAGAGGAGCTCCAAACGTGCATTGATTTGGGGCAACAGCATGTCCAAGTAACTGTGGGTGATGAGACGATTCGACTAAGTCTTGAGATGGATGAAGACCATAAGAAGCCGGGATCCGCTACCGACAGTGAGGACTTCACGTCAGACTCGGGGGCCGTGCCGGCTGACTCGACTGACACGGATGAAGACTTCGTCCTTTCGCTGCGTGAAAGGGTGCCGTTTGAACCAGACCTTGCCTGGGCGGGAGCAGTCACTGAGGACGAAGATCCTCATGCTGGACTTCCGGACCTATCTGGGGAAGGCTCAGAGTACGAGCCGGCGGATGAGAAAGAGAAGAAAGATGAGAAGGAGGAACTTCTCATGTCTAAGCTGAGCCATATAAGCAGAGAGAACGCCGACCGCATAATATGTTCTATCAAGAGTATGGGAATAGCTGCATGGTCTTTGGATGACCTCAGGCCGGCAGATGTCCCTGTGTCGCATTCTTTTGAGTTAAATGACGACAGACCCATTTCGCACGCCGTTCGGAGGCTCCCTCCGAGACACAACGCGGTAGTGCGCGAGGAGATCGAAAAGATGCAGAAGGCAGGGATCATTACCCCCTCTGTAGCTCCTTGGTCGTTTCCGGTCGTCATCGCAACGAAGAAGGACGGGAAACCTCGCTTCTGTGTTGACTACCGCGCGCTTAACCGGGTGATGAAGGCCGACAAGTGGCCGTTGCCCAAAATGGAAGAGATATTCGACGACCTTGAAGGAAGCAAAGTGTTCACTACCCTGGACTTGTTCTCGGGTTATTGGCAAGTCCGGATGGCTTCATGGTGCAAAGAACAGACGACGTTTGTCTGTCGGTACGGGACCTTTCAATTTGAAGTGATGCCATTCGGGCTCATGAACGCTCCTTCAACATTTCAAAGGATGATGGATGGCGTATTCAGAGACCTGCCATTCGTCCGAGTTTACCTTGATGACGTGGTTATCTTTTCAAAGTCCTTGGACGTCCATGTTGACCATTTAATTGAAGTGTTCGAGCTGATTGCTCGCAGTGGATTGAAGTTGAAGCTTGCGAAGTGTTCCTTCGCGCAATCACAGACCAGACTATTGGGGCACGTCATCGGAAAGAAGGGGATTGAGGTGGATCCAGAGAAGACATCGATCATTTGGGACACCCCCGAGCCGCGCACCAAGACGGAGTTACGAAGCTTCCTTGGGCTAGCGGGGTATTACCGCCGATTCATCCCTAAGTTCGCAGAAGTCTCTGCATCGTTGCATGCTGCTACTTCTACCAAAGTCGAATTTGAATTTACGGAAGAGATGCGGACCGCCTTCCAGGAGTTGAAGAAGAGGGTGACGTCTCCTCCGCTGTTGGCGCTCCCGAAGTTTGACGAACCCTTCGTGGTCGAGACAGATGCATCCAACATGGCAGTGGGAGCAGTTCTGGCTCAGAGGAAGGAAGACAAGAAGGTTCACCCGATACAATACGCCAGCAGGACGATGACGGAGACTGAGAAGAAGTACCCCACCTGTGAGAGAGAGGCGTTAGCGGTGATCTTCGCGCTAAAGAAATTTCGGGTGTATTTGCTCTCAACGCAAAAGTTCAAGTTGATTACGGATCACCAAGCGCTTCAGTATGCGTTCAAAAAGAAGGACATCCACGGTAGACTTGCCCGTTGGTTGGATTTCCTGGCGGAGTACGAATTCGAGATATTGTACCGCCCCGGCTCAAAGAATTGTGCCGCTGACTTTCTCTCGCGTCTACGAAAAGACGATGGCAGGCGCGAGGAGGATGAGGGGGACCTGGTATGTGCTGCCGCTTTTGCGAAAGGAGATATACTGGAAGACATGGAACCTCATGTGCGGGACACGTACCGTTATCTCGAAGGAGAAGAGATGGTTGAGCAAGATGCTGCGCAGAGGCGCAGAATCAAGAAGAACTCCAGGCGGTTCCTCGCCTGGAACGGAAGGCTGTTTCGCAGGATGAAGAATGGGATCAGAACAATCCCTTCTCGGGGGACTCGACTGCAGATATTGCGGTCGCTGCATGACGACATTGGCCACTGGGACGCTACAGCTACGAAGCAGTTCGTCCTTGACAGGTACTGGTGGCCGGGAGTTCATGGTGATATCTACGCCTACGTTCGTGGATGCGAAGGCTGCCAAAAGGCTGCGCCTATCCCGACGTACAAAAGCACGGCGGTGATACCAATCTCTCAGCTCTTTGAGACATTCTCGATAGACTTTGCGGGACCCCTTCCCAAGACGAAAAACGGAAAACGTTACATCCTGATAGCGGTCGAACATCTGACTGGTTGGCCCCTGGCTTGGGCAACCGAGACCGCTACGTCTGCGGAAGTTGTCAAGTTCGTGGAGGAGGAGATCATCCATTCGTTTGGTCCCCCTCGGACCATAGTCTCGGATAACGCAACATGTTTCAGCGCGACAGCGTTGAAGAACTTCATGGTACAACAGGGAATTTCATGGAAACCGGTCCTCGCCTATGCTCCTATGTCCAACGGAAAAGCGGAGCGTATGGTCGGGACCATCAAGCGTTCAATTCGGAAGACTCTGTTGGGACAGGGCGCCGCTAGCCACAAGTGGGAATCAGCGCTGAAGCAGATCCTGTACGGATACCGCCGACGCCGGCTGTCGGACGGGTTCTCCCCGTTTGAGCTGATGTATGGAGTAAAGCCGCCCGCGCAACCCCAGACCGAACTGAACCAAATCCGGTGGGGCGGCGTTGAGGCGCGCAACTTGGAACTGTTAGCGACGCTCGCGCTCCGATCGACGAGGGCGGCTAAACAGTTGGAAAAGAGGAGCAAGAGAATGACGGTTGTGTCGCCACGCCAGTTCGACGTACACGATCAAGTTCTGGTTGCCCGAGGAGCAGCCTTGGGAGGGCTACGGAAGTGGCCTTTAGGAGAATCGAAGTACTACGGCCCCTGCAGGGTAGTACGGGCAAAGCACCCGCGGTACACACTCGTGTCGCCGGGTTTGCGTTACAGTCGACGGGATATACATGCAAGGCGCTTAATCCCTTTTATTCAGAAACCCGCACATCTTATGTAGATGTGATGCATTGATTACCTACACATGCACTAGATTGAAGTTGACTCGGATGAATTACGTTTCTTTTGGATGAACTATCTTTGGTTGATTACTTGAGTGATCCTTTTGCACGACGACCCTTACCATGTAAGAGGGTTGGGCCACGATTACCTCGACGAACCCTCTTCTTCTTGTGTTCCTGACCGAGACTCTTGCCGTCGCTTCTATCCCGCTTTGCCATTCGGTGCACGACGCGCATATCGTCGAAGTACTGAAACTTGGTCGGATCGCCAGCGGGGCAGCACAAGCGGAGAGAACTGCTCGTGAGCTGCATGGCATACCGCTCAGCACAGTCATATATCAGCGCCGGTTCCGACCGTGCGTCCAGACAAATAGCGTGCTGGAAGCGATGGATGTCATTAAGGCGGAGGACGTAGACACCGGCTTCCACACTTGTCGACAGGCGGAGTAGCCAACTGACGTCCGAGCTCCGCCATAACGGGGACCTGGCACTGGACCTGCCATGAACGGTTGACCCAGGCGGCGGAACCACGTGATCCAAGGATACGGTGCCGTGGTAATCAGCTTGAAGGGTCCGTTGGACATGAGTGAAGTGATGAACGCTCGGCGAATAGTTCTTTCGGCGCTCGAACTCGGTGACTCGTTCCGACTCCGCCGCCCAGACGCGGTCGGCAGCGCGCCGGCCAGCGACAAGTGAGATGGCGTTGCAGACGGCAGAACGGAGACAGAGGATGGTGTTGTCTTGAAACGGTACGGGCTGAGACTTGGTGAAATACCTCGACGCCAAGGGAGAGACGTTGCGAGACATGGCGTAGTTAACGCGCTTCTTCTTGCCCCTATTCTGGCTACACCAGTTGTCGATGGCCAGGATTGCGTCCATGCGTGTCGAGGAGTCTCGCCCGAAGGCAGAGTTGAAGCCCCGGCGGGCGTCCTCGTTCTCGGAGGGCACACGATCGAACGTCATCGTGTAGAGCAGGATAAGGTACTTATCCTGGCTCCCCTCCCCGACGGCGTAATAGCACCCCTGGGCTTCGCCGTTGCTACCGTCGGAGCACCAAACCAGCTCGACGACCCAATCGGGGTCGTCGCAGCAGTGGTACTCTCTCTCGTCGCCGTGACTCTCGGTGAGCCCGAGCCGGAAGCACCGGTCGGCAGTGAACCAAGCTTTCCGGGACAGACGAGCTGCGACGAATGCCAGCACATGGGGCCCGAAGAGAAGTCGGGCCCCGGCGGCAGAGACGGCCGCCACGACGGGTGCACGATTACCGACCTCTTTGTATCTAATACGGAAGGATCGATCTCCTACCTGATACCTAACCGCGGATACATCGGAGCGTCCGGCGTGCTCCCAAAGGGTTGAGAGGTGTTCAGCATTCCTTGAGTCTTCGAAGTCAATGAACGGTCGGTTGACGCGGTGGGACGCCCTTTCACGGACCTCCTCCCCGTTCTCGCGCCACAGGCCCGCCGAGCGACGGGCCGCCTTGGTGGCGATCGCTCGACGAGGGACCTTCCCGCCAGTGGAAGCCCTCGCCGTCTGCTTGGTCCGAGCCATGTCGCACAGAGAGTACCGCCCGAAGGACCACAGACCTCTCGTGCGTGGCTCGGAACGCGGCGCGTTTCAACGAAGTCCCGAAACGGGAACAACGAGAAACGGAGGCTCAGGCGACGCGGAGACCACGCGGCCTGAGGCTCAGACGGCGTGGGATGGTTAACGGCCGGAGGCCCGGGAGACGCGGAGACCACGCGACCCGGGGCTACGGTGACGCTAGACGTAAAAACCACAAGTTCGGGCGACGCGGGGACCACACCGCCCGAAGTTGAGGCTGAAGTGCCGGGGGCGGCGCGAGAAAGAAACGATGCGAGCGTAGTCGACGCAAGATGGCGGTGGAGCGGATGAAATAGAAGGTGGCTAGGTGCGGTGGAAGGTGGAGAGACGGTGGCCGGGGGGGCCAGAGCGGTCACGCGAGGAAGCGGGGCCAGTATATTTACGTGCAACGGCAGACCCGTGGTCTGCCCTGACGAGGGGGTCATGTGAGATATTTTTAGGGAAAAATCGCATTTTACTGTAGAGGGAGATTTTATTCTGTAGTCCGAGATTTTATTTGAATTTTAGAGAAGCGCACGCGTACGGCCCGGCGGAATCCGGGCCGGACGCGTGGACGCTTCTGGAAGGAATTTCGTAGAAATAAAAGAGAGAGGGTGACGGGCGCTGCGGGGAAGGGGGAGACGAGTCGGAAAACCCTCACCACGAACGGCACGCTCCCCAGAACCGCCTCCCCCATTTCACCAACAACAATCGCAACGACCACAGACACGACCAGCCTTACTGTAGACAGAAGGGAGTCAGCCATACCAACATACGCTCTCTGTTGGTATGACAAGCAACGATTTTACAACAGTACCTACTGAGAACCGTACACGTGTGGAACAGGTGTAAGTAGGCGAAATTTGGCAGAAGCGAGAAAGTGTCCTCTCTTCCAAATTCCGACGCACTTCCGGGAATGAAATCGAGAGATACGCGACATACAACAAGTAGATTGAATGGGCTTGAGCCCAACTGCACGAGCCGCCCTGATCGCGTAACTTGGTAAACAAGAGTACGGTACGCTGGCAAGATCACGAGGATGCCTTCAACTTACCACTCCCGCAAAACTCTTCTCCCAAGTCCAAACATGGCCGCACGGTCCACCAGAGCACGTACAGTATTCGGTACGCATGCGGCATGCATCGGCGCGAGTAAACCCCCGCGGTACTTGCCGCGGCCCGTCTCTCGCGACGCGTGGCGCGGCCGGCGCGCCGCACAGCCCGCACAGCCCACGGCAGCAACGACGGCACGAAGAGCGCGCGCCCTCTTCCCGCTCGGAGCGGGTCGCCTCTTACGAGTACAACGCGTCTGACGTGTACCAGGCGCGTCTCTTGCGCGGGACTCTCGCGAGAAACGGCCAATCGGGGCCGCCGGCCGCGATTGGTGGTGCCGGCCCTACAAGAGGAGGTACCTATTTTTTGAACAGCGCATGGCAAAGTTGAACACCCCAAAATTTACTTTTTTTAACGTTTATACGTCACTGGCACCTCTATGGGTCCAAAAAGATGACCTGTAATCTCCTGTATCTCGAAACCGCTTCTTCAAATACGACAACAGTTCGCAGAATCAGCTTTTACGCGCGCTTTTTATGTTAAACGATTTGCCTTTGTAGACTTCCGCCTTTTTTTATGCCAATAAGAGCAGTTTCAAGATTCTGAGCGCTCTTGTGACCTTCTGACAAAACCTGTGCTGTTGTCGCGGCAGCTTCGATCTTTGCCGTCCAGCGAACGAGAAAGGGAAACCAAAGGTGGAAAGGGTGATGGCGGATCGAATGACGTGGGAACGAGTGCGACTACAGTACCGCGTTGATGCGTATAGGGACGAAAACATTGCTCCCAGGACGATGAGGGTTCGTCGTGCGATAGCACAGAAGCGAGTGATGGAATTGCGTATGGCCGCAATAGCTCAGCGGATTCCATAGATAGAAGACAGGGTAAGGCAATGGCACCTCTAGTCTTTCTGCTAATCAAATAAAAGGTGCGAAGCATGTCGCCGCCTCTGCCGTCTGAACACGCCCCCGTGCTCCCTCGCCTACTCTCTCCCGCTCGCCCTTGACTCGCATTCCCCGCCCGAACATGAAGCATCCCTCACTGCCATCCCGCGTGCTCCCCGCCACCCCCGCCTTATTCGGTCCCCCTTGCCCCGTCATTCCCTTCCACGCGCGCCTCTCGCCCGATCTGGTTCCCAAAACCCCCCCTCCCCCACAGCCACCGCCTCTGTCAAAACAAGAGCAAAGCCCCTGCCCGTCCGCACCACTCGCTCGCCCTCGCACCCACCCACGCAAGGTCCGCTCTGCCGCTACATGAACCACGAGACGCTGCGCCGCTCCGTGTCGAACGCGAAGGGCTCGTGCGCCCAATTGTTCGAACACGACGAGCGCGTGCGCTGCCTGCTGCAGCAGGCCCGCGCGTCACTGAAGAAGTTTGAGCGCAGAAAGGCCGAGCTCCACTTCCCGCAGGCCATCTCCGCAGACCCAGCCCGCGCGCAGAGCTACCTCCTGTACGCTCTGCACGTGCAGAAGAGAGACCCGCTGCTCGCACGCGGCTTGTTCTTTCATGGCCTTAGGGAAAACCCGAATGATGCAAAGCTTCTCTAAGTTGCATCCGATTTTCTGAGCTTGAAAAACTAGTAAAATTTGACGTTTCAATCACTTGTCAATGCACCGTGGCGCTTCATAAATAGGTTCGTTTTTCGGTACAATACCCCTCTTGAATCTTTCCGATGCAACCGCGTGCCGTTTCCTAGTTGTACTTCTGATTCGTTTTCGTCAATTATGATGCGGAAACCAAGAATGAAGGCTTTTTAATGGCACTGCTGTCGCAAAAGTAGAAAAAAAACAGTAAGTGTTAACCGGCAGGACCGGGCGAGAATGTTCGCGTCAATTTACTGTGCTGGTTTCGTCCTTTTTTGCTTACCCGAAGCAGCTATTCTGCCCGGGCTTCTGACTATTTATACTACTACTCCCGCGCGTCTCATCCTCCCGTTTTACTCTCTTATTTGCGATCCCTTTGCTGATAATTACGAGTTATTGCATTATCAGTAGAGTTGTTTGAGAGATGCACTGTAGGTTGACAGATGAGGTCAATTAAATTCTGTCCATATTTAATGCACCTTTTTCAACGATTCGGATGCACTTGGCGGACAGTAACAGTCACCGTCAGCTGATAATTTCCACACTCCCTCTACTTGTGACGTGACATATCCTCAGTGTGGCTTCTGTCAATCCATTGATCCACGGGGTGATTGATTTTTGCATATTTCAACGTTTTGATAAGGGCATCATTACCATTAGCCTTTGTCAAGCAGTCAGCTAAATTGTGTTCAGATCGAATGAATCCGATCTGTTCCATCTCATTTTGTTGGTACGCCTTTTTGACTACCTCGAGGTCAATCATTAGTCTTTTTTCAACCGTTGTAGATGCCTTTGTGATAACATCAAATAGTGAGAGACTATCCGTAAACATTAGGATCGGTATTTTTATGTTCATCATCTTCTGTATGTCATGTCTGAGCATGAAGGCCATATCAAAGGAGTCAGCAAAGGCCATAGTTTCGCTGCCTAAAACTGATCTTGACACTCGTTTAGCCTTATGAGACGACCAATAGAGTGGTTGGCAAAGGTTGCTGCTATCACATAGAAATATGATGTATCCAAGCTGCGAAGAGCCGTCGGAGTTGTTTGCATACGAAGCATCTGAATAAACTCTTATGTGTAACTTGTTATCGTCAAGTTTGGGATACCTCAGTGGTAGGTATGGCTCTTTCTTGAGTCGTCTAATGGTGCGGTTAATGTATCGGATTTGAATTTTTGGATCCGTAGCATACTGTGATTCGGTAACTTGGGCGGCTTGAGCAATAGAGAAACTAATGTCTGGTCTAGTGTAGGTAATCCAGGCTAATTTGGCTCTTAATGATCGATAAGACTTGTACGTGGCTGTGTTCGGCAGCCTCTCTATCTTTCGGATGTACGACGATTGGTGGATCATGTATTCAGAATCCTTTTTCTCAACTTGTACTCCGACGAAACTAAACTTATCGTAAGCTCTTCCCTTACACTTGAACTTCTCTTCTGTCTTGTGAGCGAGATCTGAATACTCCTTGGTACCTGCTTGGAGGGCATCGTCCACGTAGGTAATGCACATGCCATCAAGCTTGTCCCGTATGCATTTAAAGAAAATTGCTCCATCACCAGTTGTTCCGGTCATGTTCAATTCCTCTTTTATATGATTGCTGATGGTACGGCCCCAGTAATCACCACTGTCGGCAAGACCGTACAAAGGTTTTAACAACTTCAGCAACTTGTCCTGGTTCAGTTCAAATTCTCCAGTTGGTTTGATGTATACATCCCTCATAAGTTTTTCTGCGCTTTGAAGGTATGCTTGAGTTACATCTGTTGAAAATAGTCGGAATCCGCATATTGCGGCCAATCCGATCAAAATTCGTGTGGAGTGTTGCCTTGGTGTGGCAGTATCATGTACAAGAGACGTTTTTAGCTTATCACTGTATCCTTGAACTACAAAACGGGCTTTCCATACTTCGTCTTTAGTACCTTCATCTTTTATTGCTAGTACAAATCTACCACCGAGAATATTTGCGTTCTTAGGTACTTCTGACTTGCAGACAAGCTTCCAAGTTCCCTTTTCAATCAAACCTCTCAGCTCCTTCTTCTTTGCGGCTCTAAATCTTTCATCGGTCGATCTAGGGTCACCAGGTTTGATCACTTCAGTGAGTTCTACATCAAAATTAGAGGGCTTTGGTCTGTTTACTGATTTAAACGGCTTCAACATTGTAGAAAGGAACTCGTCCCGTGAGAGCATGTCTGTTGGTTCAGAGTCTTCTCGAACATAAGGCTTAACTTGTTGCATGTTCATGGTCTTATGCCATTGCCCGTCGTTGCTCTTAACATCGACTATTTTGTCTCTTATACCTGTGATGATAGCAGGTCCAATCCATTCTTTACTTCTTTCTTGATACACAAGTACTTCTTGACCTAATTCAAATACGAAATCGGTTGCGGTTGGGATTCTTCTAGTAAGGGCAGCAAGAATGCGTCTCTCTGCCACTACAGCATTCATTTCCATTTGTGCCTTTGAAAGTACAAGCATCCTTTCTTTCTGAGCGGGTATTTCTGAGCTAATGATTGGGAATCTTGGTATTATCCCGAATACAACTAGTGAGGGAACCAGTCCGTTATCTCCGTTGGTATCGTTCATGGCTTTGATTGACAGTTTCAATGCAATGTTGCGGTCAATTTGAGGAAAGTTGAATATTATCCTTCGATAAATTCTTCGGAGGGGTGCGTGTAGTCTTTCTCCAATGCCTAATGAGTTGTGAGCTTCGACTCCTGAAATTCGAAGTTCTATCCCAACGCTTTCGGCCATTTCCTTCCACCTAGGCGAAGTGAAAACGGATCCCGCATCAGTTCTGACGCGGTTAGGGAATCCTGTATAGAGAGTGCACCACGCTTCAAGGAAAGCAAGCCATATTCCGTTGACTGATTGTCCGTAATTCCGACCCTGAGAGTCTAAAAATATGGCCGAGCTGAAACGAGTTGCAGTGTCGACAATATGCAGAATTGCTTTTCCCTCGATGAACATCAGATCCATTGATATTTCTTCACCGAACTTAACGTCTTGCAGTGTGGGTAACGTGGTCTTGAAGCTAATTGGTTGTGATCCAAGCCTTTGACAGGTATTGCATGACTTAGAGATCTCTTTCAAGACTTTTGTGGTGGCCTCGGTGGCCTCGTGCGGTCGAGCTTTTCTGATGAGATTCAGAAGTTTCGTATCCGTTGGGTGTCGAAAACCTCTATGAAGTTTGACCAGTTCACTTCTTGAGAATAGTACTGCATCTTCCCGTTTCCATTCCAGGTAGACATGTCCAAACTTCCTTACGACTGGGACAGAAATGTTTCCCGGAGAACTGATTAGTACATTTCTTGTCGTATCCAGGTATAGTTGAAGTTTATCGAGCAAATCCAATCCCAAAAGAAAAGGTACATTCGCTCTAACTACGTCAACCTCAATTGGCACAAATCCGTTCTTGAGAAACGGTAATCGAATTGAGATTGATCCGATTGACTTCTGCACATCAACACCGAATCTGTACTGGTTGAAGTTCGCTTTTAGTTTGAACTTACTCCCAACAAATCTGCAGTATGCTTGGGCTTGCAGTTGTCCGATTACAGTGCGTTGTGCTCCAGTGTCGATGCAAGCTCCCTGCCAGTCTTTCCTGCGTTCATCCAAATTGATTCTCATCTGTGAAAGACCTCGGCGAGAGTTTAACACAGAATTGGTCATTGCATCGTTGGAGGATTTTCTGAGACGCCGGTTTCTTCGTATGTCATGGGCTGTCCTTGACCTACGCGAGATTTTGTACCGGGACCGTTTTTTCTTGAGGACAGTCTCGTAGCGTGATTTATTTTCTTTGGACTTCAAACTACGACGGTAAAGTAGACTGCCTCTCCTCAAAAATCCTCTGGATCAAGAACTGATGCAATGCCCCGATTCTCAGAACCAGTAACGTGGAATACCTGTCCTCCTTTATCGGGATGTTCAGGCGTCTCATCCTCTGATGAGGTAGAGTCCTCCTGCTTGAAGTTGTCCCCTGTAAGGGTAGCAGAAGGGTCTTCTTCGTCTGTAGAGAACAACGCATCTTCCACTTGTTGACAGAGTTCGAAGAGGATTTGATGGCTTCTCTTCGGATATCTCCTGACTTGCGATGAAATATTTCGCATCACGTTGCGAGGTTTGGGGCAGTCCCTGATGAAATGATTAGGGTCCTGACAATTGTTGCATAGCCTGGGGTTGCCATAACGGTCTAACCCATTTTGACCGGCTTTTGTGCTGTCTTGAGGGGGCCTGAATGGGGCAGATGAGCGTGATCCTGGTTTCTTCGGTCGTCCGTAATATTTCTGACCTTCGTAGTAAAGATCAGGAGTATATTTGGATGAAGATTTTATCTCTTTATGTAGGGAAGATTGACCGATGTTCAGATCTTTCTTTCTACCTTCTTGCTCTTCCTGGTCTTGAAGCCAGGCGGCGTGGAGTGCTGTATACAGATGTTGGAAGTCCCAAGGATTAGATGTGGACTGCGAGTTCGCAAGGGCTGACTTGGCCCACGGGGCACCAACGACAGCCTTGTAAAGGTATTCCACCTTGTCTTCCTCGGAACGGTGAGTCCGCGGTCCTTGAGGAGCAAAACGTGTGATGATCTCACGTAACTCTTCCAAAGCTTCTGCAGTGTTGAGCTTCTTGGCATGCATCAAAGATTGAATTCTCAGGCTCTGGAGGTATTTCCTGATTCTGTTCTGCCGAGTTATGCTGTTGTACTCGTCTTGCATAACTTGGCATGCCTGACCAAAATTTCCACACCTGTCCCTCACCTTCTCTCGATAGAATCTCTTAGCTTCTCCATCGAATATGTTGTGGAAAAAGGCAAGTTTGTTGGTTTGGTCAAGGTTGTAGTCCTGGGCGGCATCAATGTAGTTATTGATGTGTTCCGTGAGGTCCTCACCCAGTTTTCCCGTGAATTTATCCTGGTTCTTGAATCGCAATGCCATGTTGTGAGCGGCTCTTGCTTCGGAGTCACGTCTCACAGGGGGGTAACTTTGTACTGGTGGGCCGGCTTGACGTTCAATTTCCTTGTTAGTAGGCATACATGCTCGACTACTTTTCTTGTGTTGAACAAGTCTTTCGTAAGCAAAATCGATGTCGTCCGAGTCTGAGTATAACATTTTTACTAATCCCCATGAGATGCGGTCAGTTGCGGGATGTCTGATATACTCTACACCTTCTGCACGCAAGAAGTCACGGATGATTCTGAAAACGAACGTGGTGCCCTTCAGTACTTCGAAGGAATATAGAGTTTCAACAGGGAGGTCTTCACGTAATCTTTCTACCAGTTCCGTGTCCAAAATATTTTCAGATTTTGCGCGAGTAATGTGTAGCGTAATAACTGATATAATATCATTGTGAACTGGAGATGGTGGTGTATACGTTTTAAGTTCCTTGGTGATGGCCTCTATAGCTGCCTCGTCAATTCCGTTATCCATAGTGTTTGGTGAGTTAAAATCTCCAAAAAGTAATTTAGTAAGTTACTTTAGCCTTAGAAAAAATAAGCTTTCTGCAACCTTACAATTATACTGAAATTTTGACTTTTTTTTATGGCTCACACAAATTCAAGCTGAATACGCGTACAGGTGTGCAACGCTCACAGCTAGTACAGTAGTAAACACGTGTGCAATTTTCACACCTAGTGCAATGTGTGACACGTATCCGATTTTTGGGTTTGTGTCAACCGTGTAATACGTGTTGTGTACTAATTTCGGAAAGATGGAAACAATTGAAGTTGGTCTCTTGATTGTGGCAAAATAGCTTCTGAAATGTTTCAAAAAAATTGTTTTGAATTAGAGAATGATAAATTAGAAAATGATTCAAAACAATTTTTACTTTCTAAATTTGGCGTGTGAGATGGCGCTCACGCAAGAATTGGGCGCGGCGGCGGTGAATAGAGCCGATGACGTGGTTGTCGAGGTCGTGCGCGGAGGGAAAGAAACGCGCACAAATGTCACAGTAGAAGTCCTCGGCCTCGCGCTGATGTCGAGCCTCGCGTGCGCGGTGTTTCTTCCCACCCCTGTGTTGGCGGAGTTGGTGCCTGCCAGTCAACGTGACTTGGCACACCTGACACGTGAGCAGGGGGGCAGGAGCAGGCTTTTTCCCGATTCGTGAGGTGGCCACGCGATGTAGTGTCCTATTCACGCCTTCCGGTAGAACCGGCAAATTACTTTTCAGTACTGTAGTCCGGGCCTTAATTTGGCGAAGAACCTGTGACGCGCTGTCCACGTGTCCAGAACTATTTGCGTGTAGATTCTGTACACGTGTTTTCTTCTCGTAAATCTTGTCTTCCGGGCGGGGTTGGTCCGCCGGGGTAGCCTCTTCTTCGACGAGGTCCAAAACGGTGATGGAGTCCTCCCCGTCGCTGTCCCAGTTTACCACGGGCGTGCAGGGTCGACTCCGTGCGCCCGGCTGAGAGAGTTCTTCTGACTGCTCTTCGGGGGCTTGCGGTGCCCCAAGGTCCTTGTCTGAATTTGGTTTTAATACCACTAAAATAGAAATTAGTTAGGCAACTAGGTTCCTATTTTAGAGGTAGCGGAAAAATAAAGAACTTACTCTTTTTATTATTTCCGATGAGAGTTATCTTAAAGAGGAAGGCGGCTTTACCTCTTTTTTGATAAAACGTACTGCGTTAATATCAAAAAAGAGATAAGAAGACCACTCTCGAAAAGACCAAAAAAACTTGAACTTGAAAGACTGAGGTTGTTGTTGTTCTTCTCGAAGAAACTAGTTGAGCGTAGAGTCTAGACTGTCGCAAAAGTAGAAAAAAACAGTAAGTGTTAACCGGCAGGACCGGGCGAGAATGTTCGCGTCAATTTACTGTGCTGGTTTCGTCCTTTTTTGCTTACCCGAAGCAGCTATTCTGCCCGGGCTTCTGACTATTTATACTACTACTCCTGCGCGTCTCATCCTCCCGTTTTACTCTCTTATTTGCGATCCCTTTGCTGATAATTACGAGTTATTGCATTATCAGTAGAGTTGTTTGAGAGATGCACTGTAGGTTGACAGATGAGGTCAATTAAATTCTGTCCATATTTAATGCACCTTTTTCAACGATTCGGATGCACTTGGCGGACAGTAACAGTCACCGTCAGCTGATAATTTCCACAACTGCTTTTGTGAGCAGGCGCTGGGAAAAAGAAAGTTTTTCTAAAAAAACAGAAAGTGTTCAATAAAGGGTCTTAGCTCTGTTGTAAATAAAGATGTAACGTATATGATAAGGTACACATTAAGTTAAACAAACGGCATACACCGATGCCGGTTCTGCCTTGGGTTCTGCCTTGTTGTAAATAGACTTTTTTTATCATACGTGCATGCATACGCAGGCGTCCCCGCGGAGGTGTGTGACGCTTGGTTGGCACAGCTGAGCGCGGATATACGGTACACGTGTGCGAGGCGGTGTGCATTCGGGGGAGTATCGGCGCCCCCCCGCGCCCACCTGTGCTACACCGTGTACCGGCGGGTAGCACAGATGGGCGTGGATGCGGGCAGCCGCCCCGACGACCCGAGTATGAAAATTCTTCAAGAACAATTGCGACTTGGCTAAAAATTAAAGAAAAAACTAGATACCGACAAACGGTACTTCTTTATTCTCTCAATGTTTCTTCTTAAGGTACCCGTTCTCTTCCCCTACTGGGATTTGATGGCTGCCCTTTTATACTAACCCGACAACCATTTAGGACTCTAGAAACACATCGTGAGTACAACATTGTCATGCCAAATGTCTAGAAGAACGCTGGAGTGGACTTTGGCGAAGACGCCGCAGCAGCTTTTCCTGCCTTGACTGAGTTCCCAAAGAATTCAGCGCCGGCGTCGATCGCTGATTGGTTGTCTCCGATCTGTTTCCTGAGCAGATCAGGGCTCACCCGGTAAGTCACAGCTCGACTATTGTAAGTCGTAGTGACCGATGAGCTGCTATAACAAGCGGTTGTTGTGTCCCTGGTACTCTTACTCATAATGACCGTGATAACGGCAATTACAGCTCCGAATTTCCCGGTGAGTTCATTGTAGTAGTAGACAGGCAACAATGCCGACGTTCTTGACGAGGAGGTTGTCGCTTGATAAGTGATCTGCAGATCGTCACCCAGCCTAGACATTATGGCTCCCGCTATCGTCTCGATTGCACCACCAGACATTCCGATGACCGCTGCGCGGATCACGCTAGTAATGAAAGCAGTACCAATAGTGGTACCGGACCACTTGAAGCTCTGAACCTGTGATGAGGAAGCCACAAAACCAAGCGACTGCAGCTTGATAGAAGTATTCCGGAACACTGCCTCCCATAACCGTGGGTTATTATTGTAAGCGTCCTTAGGCTGCTGCCCAGTACCCAATCTGACCACAGGCGAGCTATCACCTGGTAGAGTGACGGAGCCTTTGGAAAGCAGTATCTGCATAGCAGTTGCTTGGATTGATGTCATCTTGGCGATAAGTGCATTAACGTCGTTGTTAACGACGTTTAGTTTGGCTTTCTGTGCATCATCGCCCTGAGTATATTGAACAGCAGAGGCTACGTAGGTTGACCCGTCTGGGAGCACCTTGCCTTCGCTTTTTGTAGGTGCAGATCTCAATCGCGCATCGATTCCTGGTGCCCCTGCTACGGTCTCAGTTCGTTTATGTATAGATATCAGAGTTCCGGGAAACTCTTGACTTTCTACACACTCGCACACAAACCAGGCCCTGCCTTGTTCGATATGCGGATGAACGTCTTCGGAGATTTCACTTTCTTGTCCGCCGTTGTACTGTACAGTAGATTGTTCTTGGACGGCCTTGTCAAAGTCCATGGTGAGGTGATTGGAACGACTGAACTGGTAGGATATTGCACTTGGTTTTGAAATTATCAACCTGACGGTGGGAGTCGAACGGGAATAGGTAGGGGGCTGGAGCGGACGCAGCTTTTATAAGGCCGCGGGCTTTCGCAGGGGGGTGCAGGGGGAAGAGGACGCATAGGGGGGCACGGGTGTACCGAACACTAACGGGGGCCACCGCCTCACCTGCCACGTGACCCACTCGCTTGTGCCTTGAAGCAGCTTAACCTACTAAAATGCAAAAATCCCGCCATTTCCGCATTATATTGAAACACGTCCATGCTTTTGCATCCAAACCAAACCCGTTCTCCACTCCCTTGTCCACGCCATACACAAACCTTCTTTTCCGCGTACATTCAGCCCTCTACTATGGATCGAAAGAGCAACTCTGCATCATGAATATTCCCTACACACATTTCTCAAATACCGCAATACTGCTTTAATGAGGTCATATTCTATTAAAACGCTCTGGTATCTATATGGATGCCGATCAACTCCTTGGTCGAAAGTAGGCTGCTGCCCGCAAATCTCCTTACTTGAATGAGTGGAATATAGCCACAACAGTGAGGCACACTCAAATTTTGATAGAAGATATAGTTGTGACTTTTTTAAGCGGATCTCGTTGCATACCTATTCTATTCAGGAGGGTGTGTCGACGCCCCGCATAAGTGATTGGTTAGATAGCAGAGCCGAAGTAATGCCAGTCTGAAGTGTCTACAGGGGTATTCGAGAAGTACTGTCATAGTAGTGTAGCATTAAAAAGTTGCAGAACGACAGAACTTTCAACTGAGGAAAAATATTCGCTCAAACATAAAGATGTGGTACAATCACAACACAAAATCATATAGGTATGATACTGAACAGTCTCCTCATTGGAATACCCTCTCTATGAGAACGAACAACATCGTCTTTACCAACCGTCTTCTTAAAGGGAGGGTTCCTTGTATACCATTGCCCCCCACCTGCATCCCGTTTGTTTCACATTGTTCCATTGTATCCGTCTCTCGCTTGCAACCGTTGCAACTAGTTAGAATGTCTCGCGTGTTAAGGAACCCCACAACTGTTTCCTTATATTTCGAGCACCAATTCATCGAAAGAACAACTCTACATCATTATGTATTGCATACAGCGTTAAAGAAACACACAAAACATTTTTGCGCAGCACCCGTCACTGCAACAGGTATGATACTATACAGTCTCGTCATTGGAATACCCTCTCTATGAGAACGAACAACACCGTCTTACAAACCGTCTTCTTAAAGGGAGGGTTCCTTTTATACCATCTCCCCCACCTGCATCCCGTTTGATTCACATCGTGCCAACCCAATGCATCCGTCTCTCGCTTGCAACCGTTGCAACTAGTTGGATTGTCTCGCGTGGTACAGAACCCCACAACTGCTTCCTTATAAAGTTCGAGCACCACGTCCAACTCTATATCTGCCTACCCTCCACCTCTGCATCCAACACATATCATACCCAAGTCCTACACTCTACCACCAGCATGTACTTCTATAGAAAAATGGCACCATCCGTGAACCATCGCTAGTTGTAGAGCCCCCCGCCGAGCAGATTACCACCATATCCCCCGTCATAAAAGAACAACAGTCTCATGGCTTCCTTGGAGTGTCAATCGATCACCGGAGCTGCTGTCAGAATGTCAACGTGCGAATCGCTCACGCTGTCGCCTGAACAAAAACCGTCAAAAGATCTGCGGCGATGCGGAGAAGAACAAAATGGAACAAATATCGAAAAGCGCGAAGTATGCCAATTATCTGAGGCCATCGGCTTCTATTCTAATACGGCCACATCTGCATCCTTCTGTCCATGTGCGTGGAAGGCAATGTGGCATCTATCCCAATGATAACGCAATTCGAGACTGCTTTCGAAATCTCGCCGCCTGACCTGCGGTACAATGTCCGTGGCGTACAGTTTTGTTGCCATTGTCTGCAGTCTGTCACGCATGTACAGACCCGTTGCCCCGCACTTGATCTACTTCAATGTTCTATATTCCGCCATCGTAGATACAAGTACATGCCTTTCGATGTTTTTAAACAAGTGTTGCGTCGAGCGTAGATTAGTCATCGTTCAAGGCGGATTGCTTTCTACAATGCTTTTGATATTGCTTTTAACACGGTACGGATCTCGTTGCATACCTATTCTATTCCGGAGGGTATGTCGACGCCCCGCACAAGTGATTGGTTGGATAGCAGATCCGAAGTAATGCCGGACTGAGGTGTCTACACGGGTATTCAAGAGGTACTGTCATAGTAGTGTGGCATTAAAAAAGTTACGAAACGACAAAACTTTCTACTGAAGAAAAAGATTCACTCAAACATGAAGATATTGTATAATCACATCACAAAGTCATGGGCACGCCATAAACGTTGTGACCGGGTCGGCGAATAAAAAGCGAATTGTATGGCAGAATCCCTGCGTAAGAGTCTGAACTTTAACAACGACAAACGATGATTCTATTCCCCATTCACAGATACTTTTGCCTCAGCCATTGCTGGTGAATCCAATGCACTTACCAATTCCTCGGTACCACGACGAAATCGGTCCCTCGCAACGATTCTCACAAACGCTCTGGAAACATGACCACCAGCTACATGACCAATAAATTGAAAATGGGGGGGGGGGGGGGGGGATATCTCACGTGGGCTTGTGTAAAGAGAAAAGTTTTCAAGATGCAGGAATTCAAGAGGCAGGAACTCGTTGAGTACAGACAAGTAGAGACGGGCTGAAGTGGACGTTTTTCTTCTTTCTTGAATTGT
>NW_005179258.1:399638-436782 GCF_000350225.1 Chondrus crispus
ACATTAGCCACCCTCAACCCAACCCATTTCGAGCTACGACCCAGTAAGTATGAGCCCCGATTTACATTCAGAATCGTAATCTGCTGCAGACGTGGGGTGGGTACAACCTTGAGAAAAGTATCGCACTGAATTATAGTCTGGCTCCCGTTTTCAGTAGACTTATCTTGCCAGGGAGGCAACATATTCTAAGCCTTTCAGTTGACTTGCAGCTATGCGAAAGCTAAATCGAGAAGAAATGCCTGCAAACGGGAGGTACTGTGTTTCTGAGCGCCTGAGAACAGAAATATACATCTTGAAAGCAATTGAAGAGAGCTTTTGTTATTCGTTTGTTGGTCTTGAGATTGTGGACAGATTTTTGTTGGTTGGCGTAAGGCTTGAATGTGTAAACAGACTGCGGTAAAAAAAGAGAAGCTAGTGTGTTTAAGTTGGCACCAGTATCAACCTTGATCCGCCACAGGGTTGGTACTGTAGTGGACCGATGGGCATGACTTTTGCGCCGCCCGCCGCCGTCGCCCATGCCCGACCACTTCTCCCAGACCATCACGGACGCCGCCTGCGTCGGCGCCTTCGATCCCGCCTTCGCCTCCGACGCCGACACCGACGGTCCGGCCTCCGGCTCCTCCGTCTGGCGCAGCGACTTCTCCCGCGTCCTCAGCGTCGCTAGCTCCGGCCGCGCCAGCAGCACAGACCCCTTGCCACTAACTCTCGACCGGCCGCCCCTTCCGACACCCCCGTCGCCGCCGCTCCGCCGAAACCCGCCGACGACCCGCCGCTCCACCACATGCGCGACATGCAAAACCGCCCCAACTCGCTGCGCTTCGACGCGCACGTCACCGTGCTTCAAATAGCGCCGGAGGAGCCTACCGCGGACGCGCGCGACACGCCCACCGACGAGGCCGCCCCCGGCGTCGGGGCGCCCGAGGGTGCGGCCGCGGCGTGCAGAGCGGCACCGTTCGCAGGCGAGCGTGTGCTCAGCGACGAGCAGACGCTGCCCGCGTGCACGTTCTCGCGCGACCGGGCGCGGTCGTTCTACGGGCGCGCCATGAAGGACAAGAACGACGCCGAGGAGGCGCAGGGGCCCGGCACGCGCGGGCCCGTGTCCGAGGAGAAGATGCGCGCCGTGCTCGACGAGGACTTTGCATGCATTTGTGGGTTTTGAAATCGGACCCAAAAACGGAACCGTTGAATACCGACTCGAAATCAAGGTCCCCGAAATTCGGTCGTCCACGCAGGCGCATTTGCGTCCACGCCAGATCCCTACAGTGAACCCTCTCGATATGGATACGCTCAGTGGACGTAATCCGTATCCATTTGCGGAGGATATTCACATCCGGAGACCATATCATAACGGTGTCACGGTGACCTGCATCTCTCAGAATGTCTGTGCTTTACTTAAAAAATGTATCTATCGTCGTCTGGACTGTGCAATTCCCCTTCTTGGTACGCAAACTGCGCTGCTGACGATTGATCACAACTTGAATTTCTGGAGAAATGTCGTCGCAATCCTCCAACAAAGACTTAACAATTGCTAATGCTTTCAATTGCTCGTCAATTGTGAACGATTCGCAGGTCTCACTGTCGTTTCTTTCCGCTCGATCCCTATCTTGATCCTCGCCATCCCTCATTTCCATAATCGTACTTGACACCACGTCCTCAACTGATACCATTGCAGTTACCTCATCTTCCTCTGAGGGATTTAAGAAATTTTCAATAGAGATCCTCGCCCGAGAGCCCACCAACTGCCCAACCATTCCTTCGATCTCCTCTACTGTGCTCTTTCGACACTCTGTGTCAGTTGTCGTAGCTTCAGGCGGTATCTTCTCGTCCAAAAGCCCGTAGCCAACAATTAAAAATTGCATCCCTTGACATACTCTTCCAAATGCGCCGAACTTGAACCATGGCTTGCAGTTGATTGACATTGTAGATATTCTTTGCACCAGCGTCTAAATTATCTAAAGCGCGCTCCATTTGCCACTTTCTGTATAAAACTTTCACACTTGCTATCACTCCGGCATCCATTAGCTGTATTTTAGATGTAGTGTTTGCCGGCAAGAACTCGACAACCACATTGCTGAGGGACGGAATTGTACCATTGTGACAAGTGTGAATGCAACCGATTACACGTCGGACACAATGCATACATTTCCGCGAGCATCGATTGCCACGGACACGGATAACGAACGGGCACGGTACCGCAAAAGCAATGCAAAGCGGAAGAGGGACGAAGTCAGCGACTTTGAAGCATCGGGCAGGAGCTACACTCAGCGCCTTAAGCATTAAGCGACAGTTAGCTTTTAGTTCAGCAAGCAAGTACTGTCAGAAACGGTTAGAGATGTGAGCAACACTAGCGGGTAGCGAGCAACGCGGTGACACTACATAAGCAAGCAGACTGTAGGTAGCTAAGCGAAGGAGAGCATCGAAGGACACAGAGAGACGGGACGACTGCGTCGCCCGGAGCAAAGCGTGCTCACTCACGACTTCGTAGAGTAGGGATTCCACCAGCATCTTGTAGCCCCCCCTCCAACACGGGAGACGTGGCTGCGATAACCATACTTTCCATGTGCGCTACAGTTATCCAACAGAAGAATAACTTTTCGACCAGGCGTACTTGCAATGTAGAAGTTAAACCGCATTAGCCATTCAAAGAAAAGCATGGCTGTCATCCAAGCCTTGCCGTTGTTATAGTAGTCGAACCCCAGTTGGTGCCCATATTTCTTTTTAAACGGACGGGGCCTCTCTGGTTTCCCGATGACCATTAAAGGAAACCGCTCAGAACCATCAGCATTCGCGCAATCGAGATATGTTAGTCCCGTTTTATCTTTTTTACGACCACTCAGAGCATGCTCGGCGATGGTGCGGTCAGGTTCCATTCGATAAAAAAGCCCGAATTCATCAGCGTTCCATATGTCTCCGAACGCGTAGTTTTTCAGTTTTTTCTGAAGTGCGGGCAGATGCTGTTGTACTGCCTCCATGTCTGCGTCCCCTGATTCCCCAAAGGACTTGTATGACCTCAGATTCCAACGTTTTTTAAACTTTTGAAGCCATCCTTTGGAAAACTTGAGCGTAGTCTGCTGACCAGGAGGAATGTTTTTGTTCAGCTGTGATTGAATGCGCTCTGCTTGCGTAGTTATAAGATGACCTGTGATGTTTACCCTATTTTCAAATTGGGCAGAGACCCAAGTTGCGACTGCGCGTTCGAGATGTGGCCTGGTAACTGACGCGGAGCGCTTGAACTTGTTTGTAGAGATATCGGGACGAAAACCATACTTTCCGTTGATGATGCGGGACATGACAGCTTGAGCAGGAGGTTTAGAAAGGGAAAACTGTACTGAGTCCCACTTCGCAAGGGCGCTTTGTGACGTCTGCTCCTTGCTCTTTTTGCGCCGTTGGAACTCTGCACATATTTGTTGCTTTTGGGCGAGGTTAAACTCAGAGCGCTTCATCGACAATTGTCGCTTGACGGGGGCAGATGGCTACGGCGCTGATAACACGCAATGATTGGGATCAGAGGAGATTTATTGGGGGCGGACCAACAGGAATATATGCTAGAAAGATGTTTTTGTCGAGAATGATGATAATTGCAAAGCCTCAGACGGGGATTGGAATTTATTGAGCAGATTGTGAACGGATTGATCAAGAATGAGCGGTTGTGGGTAATTTGTGCCTTGGCCGCTCAAAAGTAACCATAAAATACGTTTTTAAGTAGGAGGGGTATGTATGATATGCTTATTTCACATTGAACCCGATATCCAATTGAGGAATATTCCACAGACATTTTTTTTGGTAAACATTTGTAAGCTACGGAGTACGTCGCTCGACTTTTTATCCGTTTACGGAGGATATCCATATGGAGAACGATCCTTATCGGGAGGGTTCACTGTAGAAGCTAACATCTAGTAACATCTACTGTACGCGATAGCGGATTAGTTTTCTCGTAGCCGTACTGTGGGGGAGATTTGGGGTACTGTACAGGGTACAATACCCAGGAGTGGCCCCAGGACCAAAGCCTTCAAAAAGGTGATTTTATTGGTCTACGTGTACGCCAGGTGTACACGTGGACAATCTCCCTTTGTAGAGCGGCGATCCTGTGGAGTGGAAGATGATGGCGGCCCCTCTATAAGGGAAAGGGGCGCGCCGCGACACACCGCAACAGAAAGGACACAACAACACCCTGACCGACCCCCCCTCTTGAAATAAACATCTCGCTTTTCTCTCTCCCCTACGCGCGCAGCCCCCCCTTTTTTAGCTGTCAACATGTTGACAACTAATACCAAGCAGACGGCGCGCTGCAGTACTGGCGGTAAGGCGCCTCGTAAACAGCTTGCAGCGAAGGCGGCGAGAGTATCCGTTGAAGACCTCAACGCTCGTGAGAAGATAATGTGGCTATTGTCGCAAAGAACGGACGTAATGAAGGTGTCGAAGAATGAAGAAGCTTCGCCTCGTTTTCCGTACCTGTTTGGGTCGGGACCAAGCTGACAAGGTATGACTTAGATTTAACGGAAATGCTCCGCCTTTTCAGTCGACATGTTCTCATCCACTTAAGGGCGCGAGGAAAGCACGGGGTCTTGGTAGATGAGTTTTTCCGAGTCGGGTTGACTGAATCGAATGACGATGAGCGTTCTTATGATCACGTGGAGGATGAAGCTTGGAATATTGAGTCTATCTGCTACGATAGACTCGCAAATAAGTACGTCGCCATCGACGTATGCGACAAGTCGAAGCACGCCATTCTGCTTTATACCCTACAAGTCTGTGGTGGGAACAAATCTTCTGGCCATCAGATCTAGAACGACAAGTTCTACACCAACGGCAGAGACCGCTTGTCAGCTTACCTTCTCATTGATGAGTGGTGCTAGAAGTATCCTGGGCGCTGGTTGGCGATGTCCACTTCCGGTGCCGGATCAGAGAGCTCTTTGGCGTCTTCTTTCCATCTCCACAACATTGGCGCCACTCCCTATCGAGATCGGACTGATCTATGCATCCCAGCTGCCGTTTGCAACTCGTTGCGTGTTCTCGGCGCGCAACAGCTCGCCGATTCGTGTTGGGAGCACTTCAAGGAGAATACGAAGTCGTTCGTGCAGCATGGGAGTCTTCTGCGACGTATTCGTGATCTGAGGGATGCCAACAAGCATCTCAAACGAGAGGAAGTAATTCTCAAGCCTATCTTCGGATCGGTCCCAACGATAGGCAGACTTCTTGATGTCGAGTCGGGAGTGTATGTTGTCACGCTTGAGGGTAGTCCAAACAAGTTGCATACGGTGTGCGTATCTTCAAAGGATCATGTCATATTGGATTGTATGGAACCATACCCCCTGCCCTTCTCCCTTCAAGCTTTGAAACTCTGTCTCGGTGATGGAGTTAGTCTGCTCTAAATTCGTGAAATGCGAAAGGTCTGTCTTGTCCGTGCCTGCACCACAAGAGCGCTTAGCGCTTCCACTAAGCGTCGCAAACGTCGTAAGCTGAATGCGGAAAGCAACAAGTCGAAATAACCACGCTCTTTTCTCTTTTCTTGCTTATACGGGTTTCATGATAGCTATTGCATCTATTCTCTACATGCGTTAAACAATTTTATGCATAGCACTTGCCTTAAGCTTTAACAAAGAACTTAGGCTTTAAACTTCATTTCACGATACAGGACGAGTCGGCGAGCATGAATAGGCTTCCTGGATACTCTTCCGTGCTGCGACTCTAGCACGTATCGCGGGTGGTGAACTTCCAAGATCCGGCACGGGCCGTAGAACTTGGAAACGAACACGGGCCATTTACTACCACCGAGTGAAGTTCCCCGAGCGACGAGAACTTTGTCTCCCACTTCGAAGAAGTGAGACGACGACGCTACGAGCCTCTTTTCCACAGAAGCCCCTGAGCGAACTGCTCGTGGGACAGATCCAGTCAGAAGCTCCAAACGACGATGATGGTCTAAGGAAGGATCAACTAGGCTTGCACCTGTCTCTGCACTGGAATCCATCCGAGGTGGGACCCCATACATTAATTCGAATGGCGACACGCCGTTCTTCATGGCACGTCGGCGATATCTATACAGGACCTGGGTGAGTACTTTGTCCCACTCCATTCCAGTCCCAAGAACTGTTTTACGGAGGGCAGCCTTCAAAGTTCCTACCATTCTCTCTGCTCTACCGTTAGACATGGGAGCGTAGGCGAGGACGGTGCGCCAAGTGATACCGTGCGGAGCCATGAAGCTAGAAACGGCTGAGGCTGTGAAGCACGTGGCGTTGTCAGACACAATAGTCTGCGGAGGGCCGAAAGAGTACATGATTTCTCTCTCGACAAAGTTAAGAACCACTTGAGCAGTACTCTCTCTGGTGGCTATGGCAATCGGCCATCCCGTGAGATGTTCAACCGCGACTAACACGAAGCAGTTCCCGAATGAGGTGGCAGGGAAGGGGCTGGCAAAGTCAACAGAGAACACACTAAACAAATTTTAAATAGGAAGACGCAAAGTTGTCTTATACCTGGGAATCGGACGTGCCTTCTGACACCCGTCGCAACTCTTCACATAGTCGCTCACGTCCTTATACACGGTCGGCCACCAGTATCTTTCCGTCACAAATTGACGAGTAGTCTTCAAGTCCCAATGACCAATGTCGTCATGGAAACCCTTCAGTACCTTTTCGCGGTCGGAAATTGGGGCAACAACGCGAAGACCATAAATGGTGCGGCGGAACAACTTCGACTCCCACACAAGAAAGTTCTTCGAATTATTCTTCATGCGAGACTTCCTGTAATCATCCAACCCAACTGGTGTTTCGCCTTGCAGGTAGGACATGATATCTTGGCAAGACTGTTCTAGGTCTTCTACAGAGTAGAATGGAGTTGTTATAGCAAGGGCAAGCTCTCCCTCCTCTTGGGAAGCAGGATTGTCGCCGGCTTTGGGTTGAATACGAGAAAGGTAATCGGTTGCACTGTTTGCCGATCCACGACGATATTCCACGGTGAAGTCGTACTCGGCCAGGAAGTTTAGAAAACGAGCCAAACGACCATGGCTGTCTTTCTTGCAAAAGGTGTAACTAAGAGCCTGGTGATCAGTAACCCACTTGAAAGGTGTAGACGAAAGCACGTAAACACGACATTTCTTCATAGCAAAGATGACCGCAAGCACCTCACGCTCACAAGCGGAGTATTTGCGCTCAGACGTATTCATAGTACGGCTTGCGTACTGGATGGGATGTATTTTCCCATCTTCCTTCTTTTGAGCCAACACAGCCCCGACGGAGACCGATGAAGCATGTGTGTCAACGACAAAGGGCTTCTCGAAGTCTGGGTAAGGCAAGACTGGCGGACAAGTCAACTTTATGCGTATTTCATCAAAGGCTTCTTGCATTTCTCCTGTCCATTTCAATCTGCCGTTTCCGGATGTAGCCGCATGGAGTACCGCAGCAATGTCCGCAAACTTGCAGATGAAACGACGGTAGTAGCTTGCTAACCCGAGAAAGCTCCTAAGTGCAGTCGTAGTGGCTGGGATCGGTGCATTCCGAATTACTTCGACCTTGCTCGGGTCAACGGCAATCCCGCCCTTGTCCACAACATGACCGAGCAGCTTGAACTTTGTTTGAGCGAAGCTACACTTTGTCAGTTTAAGTTTAAGACCAGCCTCGTCACTCACTTCAAATACCTGCTGCAGGTGCCGAAGATGCTCTTCTATAGTCTTAGAGAACACCACAACGTCATCGAGGTACACACGCACAAACCGCACTACGCGAAAGATTGTATCCATCATTCTCTGAAATGTCGAAGGCGCATTCATCAATCCAAAGGGCATGAATTCGTACCTATACGTCCCGTAGCGACAGACGAAAGTAGTCATTTCTTTGCATTGTTGTGCCATCCGAATTTGTCAGTAACCACTGAACAAATCCAGAGAAGTGAAGTACGCACTTCCTTCCAAGTCATCAAATATCTCCTCTATTTTCGGCAAAGGCCATCTGTCTGCCTTCATCTTGTGGTTCAGAGTGCGGTAATCAACACAGAAGCGCGGATTCCCATCTTTTTTGGATACGATGACGACCGGAAAGGACCATGCGGAGCTGGAAGGCGAGATGATTCCTGCTGCCAGAATTTTGTCCAGCTCTTTCTGCACAATTTCGTTATGCAAGGGAGCCATTCTCCTCGCAGAGTGATAGATCGGATTCGTATCATCTAACTCGAAATGGTGCTTAATTGGGACTTCAGCAGGCCGAAGGTCGTCACGGGATGTAGCAACGATACTCTTATCCATCAGTGCGGTCTCGATGACGCCTTGTGCTTCATTGTCGAGATGCACAAGTCTTTCCCGAAGAAATTTCACGGCCTTGTTGAGGACATTCGAATCAGGTGATTCTATTTCCTCATCTTCTCCCGTCGCTTCGTCCAGAGTCAATTCTAGCTCGAAAGGTTCATCGCCGAGGATGGCGACCACATGTAGTGCAATACCCGTCTCGGGTAGAGGGGTGAAAGGAAGTGAAAAAGGAAAAATTGGATACAGTAGTCCGGGTTTGGGGGACACACGTGTGCAACGAAGCGCACGATTATTTTAATTATTTAATTTATTTACTAATTAGATCTAGAATCTAGAGCCGGGAGCTACTGTACTCGCCCCGGCGGGGCTCTATATAACTTAGCCCTTTGACCGAACAAGTCAATAAACCAACCCGAGTTGCCGGAGTTGAATGTCGCCTTGATCGAAGTCCGTCTCTACCAAGACGCCCCCTTTTACCTAAGCCTACGGCATCCTCTATTGCTCGGGGGTTCCCTTTTCTTTTTCCTTTATTTCCCTATCCTTTTCTATCTCTAATTCTACCTATTCTTCCCTTATCTTGTGTTGGTGCCATCGGCCTCGGTTGCGACCGAACCGGTGTAGGTGTCTATGCCATCGAGCGACACAGTTGACGTAGCGCTGCTACTGTGACCCATTTTCCGACGGAGACTGTTGCAACGACGTCTCCCTCGAAGGGCTCCGTCGTGTTACGAGCCAGTGTTTGTGCCATCGGCGTCGGTTGCGACCGAACCGGTGTAGTTGTTTCTAGCCATCGGGCGGCACAGTTGACGTAGCGCTGCTACTTTCATTTCATCCCGTCGAGCTGTGTTGCGAGGCCCCCGTCGAAGGCCTTGTCGCGTTACAAGGTGTCGATGAAGCTCAACGAGCATTGGCCTTACAACCCAGTGGAACCGGGGTACCTACGTACGCGCCACACCCCACACTCGTCGAGCAGTTCTCTTCCCAAGTCTCTACCACACCGATCCCGGGCCGGGCTATTTCTCTGTGCCCCCCCTATCAGGGATCTGAGCTACTACGAGTCGCAAGCTCGTTTAAACGGAGAAGGGAGAGTCGGACACTCCGTAGCGCTGTGCCATCGGCAGTTCTTCTTTTTGCTGCTGTTGTTGTGTTTGCTGGACCATCGGACCGCGGTCTCTGCCTGACAGGCGCATTGCACTACAAAAGTGGTCTCCCGACCTAGAATTTTGCGTACAGGAGACCTGACCTAGAAACTGCGTAAGCTGAAACGGACTACAGGAGTTTTCTCTGCGACGTAAGTTTATTCAGGTGCTGTAACGTTTTCTAGTTTTTGTGTTAAGTTAGGTTCGTTTTTGGAAACGAACCATGTCGACAAGCGCCCCCGGGGACGTCGGTCCCGGGGCGAGCAGAATCGGATCGGCAAGGGCGTCGAGGATCCCGCGAGGTCCTCGCACCCGAGGCCAGGCCAATACGGCCACGGATCCCGAAGGTTAAGAATCCCCGACGGGGATTGAAGCCGACAAGGATAATCTATCCCACAGGTTCGAGAAGATGGGCGAGGAAATTCGCCAAGAGATGACGAAAAATCTCGAGGCTGAATTAGCCCTCGTCCGGAAGCAACTGGAGTTGCAAGCATCCGAGTTCCACACCGTTTTAGGAGAGCTATCGGCTCGAGTGGATCTCGTCGAGAAGGAGCGAGGTGATGCGACCGACGGTCTGGAGCCGGAGGTCCTAGCTTCGTTGAAAATTTCGGTCAAGGACGCAAGGCGCGACGCGAATCAAGCTTTGGAGTCCTTAGGTAAATTTAGAAGCAGTATCCACGACAGGTTTGACCGCGCCGCTCATCGCCTCAAGGACCTTGAACAGGTCGCTGGGCAAGAGCCGCTCCCGACGGGTCGAGAAGGCGACCGTCGATCGAAGAAGGACAAGGCGGCGGTACAGCGGAGTTCCAAGTCGAAGACTTCGAAGAAGAATCTGCGACGCCCGAGCAAGAGTCACGGTAGTGACGAGCCAGAGGACCAAGACTCAATAGCCGAGTCGAATGGCCTTTCCGAAGATGGTGACGACGGTTCGTCGAACCATGCCAGCGATTCCGAACATCGTTCCGAGGAAGGAAAAGGAATTTCGCAGGGCAAGAAAATTACCTCCAGACGGGGCGGGATCACTTCGTCCGCCTCGCGGAGAGACAAGGACGCTGAGCCAGAGGACGTCGCAACGCGACGCGGGCCGCGATGGGAGGAGTTGGAGGAGCTGAATCCGACCAACTACCTCTTCAAGAAGTTACTTTCGTACCGAACGTACCGCTTGCGGAACCCGCAGACATATTTGTCAAGTTCCCGGCGGACCGCCGTGCGAAAAATCAGGAGAGATATTCCATCTAAGGTGAAGAAGGACAACACGTTCACAGGTGAGGACGGGGTCCTTGTGTTGGATTTTTTGGCGAAATTAGTTCAAGAGTTTGATACTCAAGAAATGAACGAGGGGCAAGCGATCCGATTGTTGCCCGAATTTCTAAGTGGCATCGCCTTGATACAGTACACTTCGGTGTCTCAGACGGCCGCGTCCCATCACGGAAAGGTATCCGTTTGGCCGGAGGCCGTACAGTGGTTGTTGACGAGTTTCGCAACCGGCGAGGCGATCCGTCAAGCCGTGCTCGCATTGCGAGAAGTTCAGCAAAGACCGTCTGAAGACGAGATGGAATTTTATATCCGTCTGACGGACGCGAGCAATCGATGTGGAAACGTATATTCGATGGAAGAACATATGACGATGTTTATTGAAAGACTCGATTCGAGTATCAAGCCGATGGTATCTCAATACCAACAAGACAATCGGGACGTTTCGTTTTTGAGACTAGTTAATTACGCGAAGGCGCGTGGCTCGGCGAGCCGCGCTAAGGACAAGAAGACCAAGAAGGTCAAGATTCAGACGCCGTCGACGTTCAGGGCGGGGAAGAAGCCGAGGGCTTCTTATCCCGGTCGTAAGGGTCACGCCGCCGTCCACTTAGCCGAGTCAATCTCCGCGTCAGATGAACGCGGTGCGCACGGAAACAGCGAAAATCAGTATGAAGGAGCATTGGTAACCGAAGGCAATTTTATTGAGCCATCGGAGGGCTACGGACATGAGGACTACGGGGCAAGCGGGTCGTCAACTCTACCGACGCCCACATACACGACGGAGTCGTTTTCAGAGCCCACGGATCCCGTGATGACGTTTCGGGGGCGCGGCCACACGCCGGCGCCGCGCATTCCGATGGAAGACAAGGGTACGACGTTTCGAAGGCCAGGCTGGATGGGAAGGCCGCAACATCAAGGAAGGCCGCCGGCCCGTGGAGGACCTAGGCCGCAACATCCCGTCAAGAAGCACGGACTGGTGTGCTATCATTGTCACGAAATGGGGCACGCCGCGCCAACGTGTGTTCTTTCCCTCCGGGAAATGCACCGATTTTTGGGAAATTATGAGGCGTTGTCTCCGATGGAGAGATTACGGATACCATCGACGAGTTATCTGAAGGTCAAGAGTTGGTTCGATTCGCATACGGCGAGCACGCCGAGTGCTTCAACGCCGAGGTCGAACCAACCCTTCCGAGGGCCCGCCGCTGGGCCCGCGTAGTCGGACGTGAGAAGGAACCCGCCGCCGCAGGGAAACTAGAGAGGGGAATCTCGAGGGAGTCACGAGAGGCGCAGGTTCAACGTACTGCGTCCGGGACTCAGTCCCGTTCCCCGTCTCTAGCAAGAAGGGAAGGCCTCGATGAGGAGGTTGTTGGATTGGCGGATAAGCCCAAAGAGCCGGCCCAAGTCAAGAGAATTTTGAGCCGAGCCCGAGATCATCCGCTGGAAGAAGTTCGAAGGCCCTGGTACAGGGTTAAGCGAAGGGAGTGCCCCGAGAAGATTTTGGTTCTTGCCCTAAAAAACTACAAAGTTTAAGCGGACATTGGACCAACAGTCGGATTGATGAGCCGGGTGTTGTCTGTATTAGACACCGGCGCGGGACCAAACCTTGTGCGAAAATCGGAACTCCCGGCTGGAATGGAATCTCTAGTGTCCTACGGACCGACCCAAGACATTGGCGACGCGAACACTAGGCCACTCCGGACTCTCGGCACAATTAGAATGCCTGTGAGGCTTGGAAAATTTGTGGCCGCAGCCGAGTTTATTGTATGCGAAAAACTAGCAGTCCCGCTAATTCTAGGCGCGGACTACTGTGACCGGTTTGTGGAAGCAATTTATCCAAGGAATAAAACGGTTGAGTTGGCGGATTTCTCGGAGGTTCCGATAGTTAGGCGGTTCTCGACGAGAAAAGGGAAGAAGAATCTCGTCCCGGGAGAGGACGAGAATGATGGAAAGGTGGAGCGAATTTCCCCTAAGGTACGACTATCGAGTCAGGGACGCAACGCGTCGTGGAATGCACCTCGAAGAAGGCGGGCTTGGTTGTGGTTCAGCCGTACTCGTCGTTGTACGAAAGGCACGGGTTGACGTGCACGAATAGTGTCGTTCAGGTTGAGCCTGACGGGCCATTTCGTTTACTCGTTGCGAATTTTAGGACGTACCCTGTCAGGGTGCAAAAAGGCCAAGTGGTGGCAGAAGTATTACCACACCCGAGGGCCGCGCTCGAGAGCAAAACCACCATTGGTGAAGTTCTCGGAATTCAAAAAAGGAAGAAGGAAAATTTTCCTAATTCCACAAAGACGCCTAAGGGCGAGACAATATGCGAACTGAAGGATCAAGAGCGCGAGGACCAGCCAGAAGAACGGTCGAGTGGGCTCTCTGCGACGGCATCGTCGAAGCCGGAGCCGCGGATTGAGCCCCCACCGCTGGACGTGGAGGACCTCGACCTGAGCCACGTGCCGGACCGGCTGCGCGAGCAGTTCTGTCGGATGTTGAAGAAGTATTCAAGGATGTGGGATGGGACGCTTGGTGAAATTAATACCACAGTCCATCGGATCGAGTTGATCCCCGAGACTCGTCCCATCGCACAAGCCCCGTATCGGGCCGGGCCTAAAGCCCGCGAAGTAGAAGATGCAGAGGTGCAGAAGATGTTAGAGGCAGGAGTGATAGAACCAGCGCAGTCAGAATGGGCGTCGCCCGTGTTGCTGGTGCCCAAGCCGGATGGGTCAATGCGTTTTTGCGTAGACTACCGCAGGCTGAACGCAGTGACGGTGAAGGACACGTACCCCTTACCGCGCATGGATGAGTGCCTGGACTCGCTTGGTGACACCAAGGTTTTCTCCGCGTTGGACACGATCTCGAGATATTGGCAGGTGCCTATCCCTGAGCGCGACCACGACAAGACAGCATTTTCGTGTCACTCAGGACTGTATCGCTTCTCAAGAATGCCCTTCGGGCTAACTAACGCGCCAGCGACGTTTCAGAGAGCAATGGATATCCTGCTCTCTCCGTTCCGTTGGAAGTGCTGTATGGTGTATCTGGACGACATAATAATTTTTAGCAAGTCATGGGAGGAGCACATCGTGCACGTAGATGAAATACTGTCTGTATTGGAGAAGGCCGGTGTGAAGCTCAAGCTTCGCAAGTGTGAATTTTTCGTCGAAAAGATCAAGTACCTGGGCCATGTAGTTCGGCCAGGTACATTGGAAGTGGACGCTGCGCGAACCGTCGCATTGGAACAAGTGAGGTACCCTCAAACGCAGACCCAGCTCAGGAGCTTCTTGGGACTTTGTAATGTCTACCGCAGATTCGTTCCGCATTATGCGAAAATCGCGCATCCGCTCAACCAACTGTTGAAGAAAGGACAACCGTTCCAGTTCGAAGGATTCGACGAACCGTGCAAGAAAGCTTTTCATAAGCTCAAGGACGCCATCTTAGCACCGCCGGTGTTGGCGCTGCCGAAGAAGGACCTACCCTACTCGGTAGATACCGATGCAAGCGACTATCAAATTGGCGCTGCATTATTTCAAACACACCCGGATGCGCGACGCAAACCCATTGGGTTCTTTTCAAGAACGTTAGCCGCAGCTGAGAGAAACTATTCGGTATCAGAAAAAGAATGTCTAGCGGTAATTTGGGCCGTACAGACTTTAAGACCATATCTATATGGCGAGCACTTCATCGTGCATACCGACCATGCCTCATTGAGGTGGTTGATGAACGTAACCGACCCCAGCGGGAGATTAATCCGATGGAGGCTACGCCCCTCGGAATTTGATTTTGAAATCAAGTACAAAAAGGGAAAGGCCAACAGCCAAGCGGACGCTTTGTCAAGGTTGCGGACCGCAGGAGAAACCGTCGACGAAATTGTAGTGCAATACGCCTGTCGGGCAGAGACCGCGGTCCGATGGTCCAGCAAAAACAACAACAGCAACAAAAAGAAGAACTGCCGACGGCACAGCGCTACGGAGTGTCCGACTCTCCCTTCTCCGTTTAAACGAGCTTGCTACTCGTAGTAGCTCGGATCCCTGATGGGGGGGGGGCACAGAGAAATAGCCCGGCCCGGGATCGGTGTGGTAGAGACTTGCGAAGAGATCTGCTCGACGAGTGTGGAGTGGGGCGCGTACGTAGGTACCCCAGTTCCACTGGGTTCTAAGGCCAATGCTCGTTGAGCTTCTTCGACACCTTGTAACAAGACAAGGCCTTCGACGGGGGCGTCGCAACGCAGCCCGACGGGATGAAATGAAAATAGCAGCGCTACGTCAACCGTGCCGCCCGATGGCTCGAAACACCTACACCGGTTAGGTCGCAACCGACACCGATGGTACCAACACTGGCTCGTAATACGACGGAGCCCTTCGACGGAGACGTCGTTGCAACGGTCTCCGTCGGAAAATGGGTCACAGTAGCAGCGCTACGTCAACTGTGTCGCCCGAAGGCTCGAAACACCTACACCGGTTCGGTCGCAACCGAGGCCGATGGCACCAACACGAGATAAGGGAAAAATAGGTAGAATTAGAGATAGAAAAGGATAGGGAAATAAAGGAAAGAGAAAAGGGAACCCCGAGCGATAGAGGATGCCGTAGGCTTAGGTAAAAGGGAGCGTCTTGACAGAGACGGACTTCGACCAAGGCGACATTCAACTCCGGCAACTCGGGTTACCTTTACTGACTTGGTCGTCAGAGGGCTTAGGTATATATCGCCCCGCCGGAGCCAGTACAGTAGCTCGCGGTGCTAGATCCTAGATCTAATCTAGTGTCAGCAAAATTAATGCCAACTAATTAACTAAATAAAATAAAATAATTAAAAATTAAAACTGTGCAATTATTCACACGTGTGTCCCCCAAACCCAGACTACTTTTCATATCCAAATGTTTTCCTTTCTTCTCACCCCCCTTTCCAGGTGCGTATTGCACTACATATCCCCCTTCTGAGCGCTCTCGCGCAGCGGCTTCACTCCCTTGCTTCCCAACTTCTTCCTTTTTCTTCCGACCATCGGTCGCCGCTCGCGTGAGAGTAAGACAATCTCCATGTTTCCTTCATCGGATCCCACTGTCGGACATACCGCCCGCGGTCGCCGCGGTGTGGGCTTCTCACACACGCCTTCCATTCCTAGCGACCTTCCTTCCATACCCCGACTTCCCCCGAACACCAACGTTCCTGAACCGGTCTTTCATCCCGATCTCCATCCTTCATCAGCCCCTTGTCGATACCCCTCACTAGCCGAGCTCCAAGGTAAATCCATGCGCGACTATCCCTTACTGTACGCAGCCACTCCTTGGTTTTCCGCCATCGACGTGCGCGACGTCACTAACATCGGGCGCGACTTTGCCGACGGTGCGGGGATGTTACCGGGTCACCTTCCCCTTCAAGCCATTTCCTCCTACGATTGGCGTGCCCGTGTCGCCATTCCCCCTTCTATCCTGCGTCGTTCCTCCCCTCGTGGCCGACAGGGCCTATCCCTGCGGTTCATGGAAGCCGTTCTCGACCGCCTCGACCTATCCCTATCCGATGCCCTCATCCCTCCGTCCTTCGGATGTGACACGTGGAAGTTTCGCACGGAGGGGGAGCGTGATTACCTTGACAACCTCCTCAGCTGGACACGGGGTAACCCCGTGCTCGAGGCGGACCGCTTGTGGCATAACCAACTGACGGTGACTAACGATGCCCTGTCATACACGCGCGCAATCCTCCCCCTCAATTTCCGATATACGAAACGCGGGAGCATCCCCTTCTTCCAGCATACAGTCCGATTCGAGCGTAAGATGAGATCGGACACGGGATATTTCCTAGCTTACCAAATGGTTGAGGCAGGGGAAATTGCTCGGTCACACTATCCCAACCGGTACCAGCAACTCCCCTCGTGGTGGGGACAATTTGAGGTCTGCCAAGGGTTTTGGGCAGAGCTCGGTCCCATCCTTACCTACTTTGGAAGCCATCTCACTGATCCTCGTCACGGGTTGTGGGTTGTCTTTTTGACGGAGTGGTGCGTGAAGGTAGCCGCCACCTTGCTCTGGGAGGCGTACGATTGTTGGCGGCTTTGGTATCTTCCTCCGAAGCTCGTCGAGCTCATGTGCCTTTTGGACTATACTGTGCCCTTGGGCGGAGCAGACACCGACTTCGAACTGCACTCCTTACTCGAAAAGATCAATCAGGTCGACTGGGATGTTGTTCCCCCTGTCAACTCATCCCGATCCTTCGCGAGGCGACGCCCGTCCTTTTCTCCCGGACGAAGTCACAGTGCGGCGGGTGACTTTGTCTGGTTCAACCCTTGGACATCCGCCTTGTGCTCTCCCTCCGAAGCGCGCCTCAGTCGCCAATTCGGCAACCAAGTTCCAACCCCTGACGTAGCTCCCATACGAGCCGTAGATCCCCGCGCAGACGACGTTTGCCCCCGACCGTCTGCTCCAGATTCCCCTCTCCCTGCAGCCCCTGCCGCTGCTCCTTCTGCTGTCGATATCCCCTCGGCAGGGCATACCGAAACTCTGTCGGTTAGGGAAGCGTTGTCTTCCCCACCGTCCCCATCAATTCCCAAAAAGAGCGACGGAGCCATTGACATCTACTGCACATTGCTCCGCGCTCATGGCATCGAAGGTGAAGCTCTCCAAGGGGCTTCCCTCGATGATCTGCGAGCCCTTGCTCGACTCGTTACCTCACTCTCGAAGGAAAAATCCTTGGGTGTGCCGCCCCAATAACCTGCCGCTTAGAGCGACTTCCCCGTGATCCGTTCTCGGATTATTACCCGTTTGGGGTGACGTCTGCTTATTGACGTCATCTTGTAGCTTTTGGATAATAAAATGAATCACCTGCGTATCCCCCGTTACCTTCACTTTCCTCCTCTTTTTTTTTCTCTTTTTTTTGTATGCGTCCCGCTTCTGCGGTCGCATCCCCATTCTGCCACTCCCTTCTCTTTTTTTTCTCGTCACATTTCCCTCCTCTTTCTCACACGTTCTCCTTCCGCCATCCTCCTATCACAGCGTGCGTCTCCCATTTTCCTCCTCATTCTCCCAAATTTCCCTTTTTGTGTGAGGCTGTCCTCACACGGTTCCCATGAAAAATACAATATGGTCGACGCCATACGAGCGACGTCATCCCTCAACTGTTATCGCGACGCCACTGACCCGTTCGGTCGCGCTCGCTTGAGTCGGTTATTTCCGACACCGGGTTCTACTGTACGGTCCCCGTAGTGCCAAAAGATAGCGTTGCTTCTCAATGCCCATGGAAAGTTACACCCTCATTGCAGTTTCTGGTGAGTCGCCCGTTTCCATTTTTTCATTTGCACAACCTGGCGAGATCGTCCCGAGCTTGTCACCATGCGTAATCAATTCAGCCATAGCAGCGGTCCCGTCTACGATTCTTATCAAAGCAGACCTGTCGAATTCCTCTTGCAGTAGTTGCGGACTCCCGCAACTCGTCATTTGTCGCCTGAGGCCTGCTTAGTCGTGCAATAAAAATATTCATAGGGGGGGTGATGGCGGGGCGCGGGGACAAAAACCTCATTCTTTTCCTCGTTCGGTTGTCGTGCGACCGAGGCCACTCGTGTCCACGAAACGTTAACAAAAATCTGTGGCCATTGTTCTAATCTCCCCCGCGTCGACACTGCAACAATAAAAAGATTCATAAAGGGCGTCGGAGCTCGTATCACTTCATGAGATTCCTGTCTTTGACGAATACGATCTTCTTCGTACGAGGTGCTACGAAATGTGACCTCCTCGAAGGGGTTCTACTCTCGCGCAGGCTTTAGAGCCTACAGTACCAAATCGTCGATACTTAGTAAAGTCCTTGCGAGAGTTACTGGCCATTTGCACACCGTCCTCGTTTTCGGTAGTCGTGCCCGTCTTCCTCGCGGGTCCACGAAACGTTTGTCCTTCTACATGCAAGCCATCGTTTCCCTTCGGCGAGCGCCGTCCTGCTCTCGCGATCGGATGCTGTACTTTGATGTGTGTCTTATCGCTGGTTCCTGCTCATCCCCAGAAGGAAAAATAGTAATAAAGGGAGTCGCGACGGAATTAAAGTTGGGTACAAGGTCGACGGGCATCCTTCACGATTTCCAACACGTCTTTCCACGACGCGGATCGTACTGTCAGCTTTGTACCCGTCGGGTCTTTCTCTTGATCGTCCTTCGCGCACCTCGGCGAGTCATCCCTCTCGTTCCGGGTCCCGGTTGAGCCCCCTCTTGATCGTAACATGTCGGCTGACCGGCGTCCGTAGTGTGAGGTGGGGTGGGGGGTGTCACATCTAGGATGTGACAAAACAAAATAGAAAGCAACCCCAAAACAATAACATTGACAAAAGAAAGGAGATAAGCGCGATCGGATGACGTTGTCTCGACAGAGGGAACGTTCGTCGTGGTCGCGAATCGTGTGCAGCTCACTTATCCCAAAAAAAGCTCAGCGTCCCATGCGCTCGACCGCGTCGCTTTCTCCTTAAAATTAATTGAAAATTCCGAGCGGTGTCTTGTGTTCCACTTGGGCATCGCGACACTTGTCGATATTTGTGGGGTGTTGTTGCTGTGTACTCGGGGAGGTCCCGCGGTTTACGCGGTGGGCCATCCAACAACAACTGCCTGTCCTTCGGACTCTCCCCTCGTATCGTGGTGCGTCTCTTCACCCTCAAGAGGTACGCCTCCCGTTGTCACACACCCTTCATCAACCAAAACCTTGATCACCCATCTTTGGTTCCAGCTAGGGCCTCCACCCGCGGTCGTCTTCGTAGACTGCGAGATCCTGCGTAAGATCATGAGGACTTACCACTGGGCCTTTCCTGTTCGCCAAATCTCGAAAGTCAACCGACCCCACACTGTTCATATGCGTCGCATACTTTCTTGCGATGCCAGCATCACCTTTTCCCCATGAATCCCTCAACTTTGCCAGACGGATCATATCCGGTTTGTTCATGACACGCAATGCGCTGTGCGTATCCTCGAAAGACGAAGACCGTTTGCGGCCACGGGCGTCCAGAACCTGTACAGACGAGCGAAGCTTTGCGTAGAGCGATTCGTACTCGTCCCTTGCTTCCTGTGCGCCGATTTCCCCCTGTCCCTCTGGTCTCTTTGAGCGTTTTCAGGTACCATCTTCACAACTCCGGTATATTTCCGGTGCAACCCTCTCTTGATTTTTCTTTTTGACCGTGACTCCTGTAGCCCCGCTCTATCGATGTCGGATCTCTTGTGGGATACAAAACCTTGCCGGTTGGCTCACCATTTCGCGCCGCGATGCTGGCAGCGTGGGAAAGTTTTAGCAAGACCCTCTCGTCATTTTTGTTGCGCGACCATATATTATCAAAAACGAACCGGCTTCGACGACCTGCAACCCAACTTTGAACCCCTGTTAGCACCTCCTCCAGCTCGGTCAGATTGGACAGATTGTCCTCTCCTTCACGTGCCCTAGAGATGCAGACAGCATGGCAGAATCGTTGTTTCAGCTCTGCCTCTCTGGCGTCTTGCCTTAGAGTCGAAAAATACCCGAATCCTTGACAGTTTTCCCTCCATCCACGACATTATTCATGCGGCCCCCACCTTCAACCTCTCCTTCTCTATTCATTGAACCTAACTAGAATGACGATCTTGTTACTGAAAACGTACAACTATTTTCCCCATTTTTTTTTGTGTGTGAGGGATCTACTGTGTTCACCTCCCTTCCCTCGTCAGTCAGTAGGAGATCTCCATCTCGAAAGGCCTCGCTTCCCCGGTGGAGGTGACTCGCATGTAGAAACACGACCGGTGATACTGTGCGCGAATAGGACCTACAGATCGCTTTTCACAATCCTTTCGTTTCCAACTCATTGAGACCACCAGGAGCACGTCATGCCGTCGGCGCCATGATCCGAGCATCTTCTCTCACTTAGGTTCTTCTTATTTCCCTCGCGTCCTCCCGGCGTGTTTCGGGGAGTCGCCTCCAGCCTCAAAACAAAATAAAACAAAGCAGAACAGAAACATGAAAACGAAAATAAGAAAGAGAGGGGGTCATCGCTGTAAACTGGTAAGTACGCCGTTCGTGAATAAATGCGTTCGCGGGTGTGTCGATCACAACCGTCTGACCAACAAGGTCGTCCCCTTTGGACGGCATCCCCTCTGGTGATTTCTCAATCTCAAGTAGGCATGGACATTGTCCCTGCGCGGGGATCCTCTCGTTTGTTAAACGTCCGTCTCACGGCTTGTCGAGCCTGATCAACACATTCGGAGCGAGTTGACAAGGCCGGCGTTCGCTCTGATACCGCTCGCTCAATAGTTCGCTTTCGACACCCATTAAATTCTCAAATAAATTACGCTTCACGCGCGTGTGGGCCACTGATCCCATTCGTAATTTCACGGGCATTCGGCGATTGTGCGTGTGTGTTCCAAATGTGTGTAGTGCCTCATCTCCTTCTGGCTCTATCTATGACGTTGGAACACCCGTCGTAGAGTCATGATCTCGTGCATCTCTTTGCTCCTCCTCGGCCTTGCCCTGAATGGTGGGAATCCCGCGACGCGGGCGTCGGCCGTAACCTTGTCAAAGGCGGAATTGATCTCGAAGATTATCGCCTCTTCAATGTCCTCCTTGGGCTCCTCATAGACTTGCTGACCGACCTCTGCGGTGCGGGTCGTGTCCCTAACGCCTCAAAAATAAAATAAAATAGAACAACACAAAAGCAATCACAAATAAAACAAAAACGAGACCGAACAGATATGAAGGTAAGAGTGAAGGAGGTGGACTTTCCAGCCTATGTTCCCGTTCTTCCAGCGTTCTTTTCTCGCTTGGCACATCGTTACGCGACTTCCGACCTGAGTATCTCATCACGACGCTCATCCCACTCGTGCGCGCGCTGCTTCTACTTGCGGGTTGGCTGTCTGAAGGCCCCTCACCTGGTTCGTTCCATCTCATCATTTTCCTTTTCTCGACCCTCAGATCGGCTCGCTATGCCCCGCGCAGATTACCGCACTGACACTGACATGTGAAATTCTTGGTTACCACTATCCTGATTGCGCTTGCGCGATCTGCGCGGGCAAGGATAATCTTTTCCTTCGGAAATACGTGACCGCCGCGCTGCGGGGCAATTGCTCAATGGGCTCCCACGTCGCGTCCTCGGGCGTATAACCGTACCATTCCACCTTCAGAATTAATTTCTCCCCGTCGTAGCCGTGGTCCACGATCTTGTCGATCACATACTCCTGACTCTCAGTTCCTTCTTCCTGCGTGTCCAACTGTCGTTCCCCCTTCCGAAGAGCCAGCGGCTCATCCTCATCTCTGGACTTTCCGAACTCTCGTAGACCTGGAGGTGTCTCCGCTGTCGGCGTTTGACCGACTGAATTATCCTGGTCCCCTGATGTAGGCGCACGGGTGTGAGGACATTCCTCGTCCTCCATTACCTCTCCTTCTTCGTTGAGCTCCGGCGCTCCCAGGAACTGTAGCGCTTGACGTAGGCCAGTTGTCGGCGCGTAGTCCATCGGGCTTGGGGATAACTCCACCCTGTCTCGCGATACGCGTTCCTCCTGATCGCCAATGGCAATGACTACCGTATGTTGGTCCGATCTTCTGACCTAATAAGGTCCTGTAGCGACTTGTGCCAGCTTGTGTTTCGGTTCGCTAGCCGTGCCCTGCTCCTTCGGGAGGAACACGTAGGACCCCGGTGGGATCTCGTATTGCGGTTTTCGAAGGCGTGCGTCGAAATTTCGCTTGTACCGGGCTTGTTCCTTCCGCAAACTCCTATCGGCGCCTCGCATTAGGCTCTCCAACCACGACTGCCATTTCAGGTAGTATGCTCGTGACGAGCTGAAGTTCTCCAAAGTTGGTTGCGCTTGTAACGCAATGTTTCTCGGCGCCCGAGCCAACACCAGCTCGAAGGGCGCAATGTTTGTGGTTCGATGAACTTGTGTGTTGTAGGCGAACGTCACAGCGTCGCTAAATAAGTCCCAGTCCTTGGGGTGCTCTCCAACGTATTTTCGCAACGCGGAAGTCAGCGTGCGGTTAAATCTCTCAACTTGGCCGTTTGCTTGCGGGTGGTACGTAGTCGTGAACACATTGCGGATGCCGAGAATTCGACAGACGTTCTGAAAGAACCGGGCCGTGAACTGTGTTTCATTGTCGGACAGCAGCTTGACCGGCGGTCCGTACACGAATACTCAATGGTGAACGAAGGCTTGTGCGATGTGCGCAGCTGATATCTTCTTCAACGGTACGGTTCGTACCAGTTTCGAGTATCGATCGCTGATCACGAGAATATACCGATTTCCTCGCTTAGTTGTAATTAGCTCGCCGAGGATTTCGATGGCGACAAATTCCAGCGGCGCTTTGGGCGTGAACAGCTTCATTTCCTTCGTATTTTTTCTTAACTTCACCCTTTCCCGCGCACATGCGGCGCAATTATTCGCGACTGCATAGCAGTCTAGGGCCATCGTAGGCCAATAAAAGTACCTTCTCAAAGTCTTGTAAAGTTTCCTGCCTCCCGGGTGGCCTGCCAATTTTGCGTAGTGGCTCAACCCTAGGACGCGGTCCCTTAACGATTGTGGTATTACCACTTGTACAAACTCTGCCGCGGTACGGCATAGAGTTCCTTCGAGTTCCTCGGTCTCCGTGCTGAACGTTCTCACCTTTCCGGCGTCCATTTCTTCCTTGATGCGGTTGCAGAAGGGGTCGACGGCTTGCTCGCGAATGAGCTCCTCCGGAGTGACAGCTTGGAATTGATCGAGGCGATCAGGGGCGGTCCCCCCCTCAAGAGCGAGGATGTCGTCTGCAGCGTCAATACTTTCCTCGTCCTCCACTGTACCCTCGGCCGGTTCGGCCATAAAGCATGGGATTTCGTCGTCGATTTCGTCGACGGTTTCTCCTGCGGTTCGCAACCTTGACAAAGCGTCCGCCTGGCTGTTAGCCTTTCCCTTTTTGTACTTGATTTCGAAATCGAATTCCGAGAGGCGTAGCCTCCATCGGATTAATCTCCCGCTGGGGTCGGTTACGTTCATCAACCACCTCAATGAGGCATGGTCGGTATGCACGACGAAGTGCTCGCCATATAGATATGGTCTTCAAGTCTGTACGGCCCAAATTACCGCTAGACATTCTTTTTCTGATACAGAATAGTTTCTCTCGGCTGCGGCTAACGTTCTTGAAAAGAACCCGATGGGTTTGCGTTGCGCATCCGGGTGTGTTTGAAATAGTGCAGCGCCTATTTGGTAGTCGCTTGCATCGGTATCTACCGAGTAGGGTAGGTCCTTCTTCGGCAGCGCCAACACCGGCGGTGCCAAGATGGCGTCCTTGAGCTTATGAAAAGCTTTCTTGCAAGGTTCGTCGAATCCTTCCAACTGGACCGGTTGTCCTTTCTTCAGTAGTTGGTTTAGAGGCTGCGCAATTCTCGCATACTGCGGAACGAACCTGCGGTAGACATTGCAGAGTCCCAGGAAGCTCCTGAGCTGTGTCTGTGTTCGCGGGTACCGCACTTGTTCCAACGCGGCGGTTCGCGCGACATCGACTTCTAGCGTACCTGGGCGGACGACGTGGCCCAGGTACTTGATCTTTTCCAGGAAAAATTCGCACTTGCGAAGCTTGAGCTTGACACCTGCCTTTTCCAATACGGAAAGTATTTCATCCACGTGCACGATGTGCTCCTCCCACGACTTGCTAAAAATGATTATGTCGTCCAGATACACCAAACAGCATTTCCAACGGAACGGAGAGAGCAGGATATCCATTGCTCTCTGAAACGTCGCTGGCGCGTTAGTTAGCCCGAAGGGCATTCTTGAGAAGCGATACAGACCTGAGTGACACGAAAATGCTGTCTTGTCGCGGTCGCACTCAGGGATAGGCATCTGCCAATATCCCGAAATCGCGTCCAACGCGGAGAAAAACTTGGTGTCACCAAGCGAGTCCAGGCACTCATCCATGCGCGGTAAGGGGTACGTGTCCTTCACCGTTACTGCGTTCAGCCTGCGGTAGTCTACGCAAAAACGCATTGACCCATCCGGCTTTGGCACCAGCAACACGGGCGACGCCCATTCTGACTGCGTTGGTTCTATCACTCCTGCCTCCAACATCTTCTGCACCTCTGCATCTTCTACTTCGCGGGCTTTAGGCCCGGCCCGATACGAGGCTTGTGCGATGGGACGAGTCTCGGGGATCAACTCGATCCGATGGACGGTGGTATTAATTTCGCCAAGCGTCCCATCCTACATCCTTGAATACTTCTTCAAAATCCGACGGAACCGCTCGCGCAGCCGTTCCGGCACGTGGCTCAGGTCGAGGTCCTCCACGTCCGGCGGTGGCGGCTCAATCCTGCGTTGCGGCTTCGTAGATGCCGCCGCGGAGAGCTCTGCCGACCGTTCTTCTGGCTGGTCCTCGCGCGCTTGATCCGACGGTTCGCCTCTTGTCTCGCCCGTAGGCGTCTTGGTGGAATTAGGAAAATTCTCCTTCTTCCTTTCTTGAATTCCGAGAACTTCACCAATGGTGGTTTTGCTCTCGAGCGCGGCTCTCGGGTGCGGTAATAATTCTGCCACCACTTGGCCTTTTTGCACCCTGACAGGGTACGTCCTAAAATTCGCAACGAGTAAACGAAATGGCCTGTCAGGCTCAACCTGAACGACACCATTCGTGCACGTCAACCCGTGCCTTTCGTACAACGACGAGTACGGCTGAACCACCACCAAGCCCGCCCTCTTCGAGGTGCATTCCACGACGCGTGGCGTCCCTGGCTCGATAGTCGTGGCTCTTGCCACTTTTACCTTAGGGGAAATTCGCTCCCCCTTTCCATCATTCTCGTCCTCTCCCGGGACGAGATTCTTCTTCCCTTTTCTCGTCGAGAACCGCCTAACTATCGGAACCTCCGAGAAATCCGCCAACTCAACCGTTTTCTTCCTTGGATAAATTGCTTCCACAAACCGGTCACAGTAGTCCGCACCTAGAATTAGCGGGACGGCTAGTTTTTGGCATACAATAAACTCGGCTGCGGCCACAAATTTTCCAAGCCTCACAGGCATTCTAATTGTGCCGAGAGTCCGGAGTGGCCTATTGTTCGCGTCGCCGATATCTTGGGTCGGTCCGTAGGACACTAGAGATTCCATTCCAGCTGGGAGTTCCGATTTTCACACAAGGTTTGGTCCCGCGCCGGTGTCTAAAACAGACAACACCCGGCTCATCAATCCAATTGTGGGTCCGATGTCCGCGTAAACTTTGTAGTTTTTTCGCGCAAGGACCAAAATCTTCTCTGGATACTCCCTTCGCTTAACCCTGTACCAGGGTCTTCGAACTTCTTCCAGCGGATGATCTCGGGCTCGGCTCAAAATTTTCTTGACTTGAGCTGGCCCTTTGGGCTTATCCACCAATCCAACAACCTCCTCCTCGAGGCCTGATTTTCCTTTAGAGACGGGGAACGGGGCTGAGCCCCGGGCACAGTACGTCGACCCTGTGCCTCCCGCGACTCATGCGAGATTCCCCTCTCTAGTTTTCCTGCCGCTGCGGGATCCTTCTCACATCCGACGGCGCGGACCCCGCGGTGGGCCCTCTGAAGGGTTGGTTCGACCTCGGCGTTGAAGCACTCGGCGTGCTCGCCGTCTGCGAATCGAACCAATTCTTGACCTTCAGGTAACTCGTCGATGGTATCCCTAACCTCTCCATCGGAGACAACGCCTCATAATTTTCCAAAACTCGGTGCATTTCCCGGAGGGAAAGAATGCACGTTGGCGCGGCGTGCCCCTTTTCATAGCAATGATAGCACACCAGACCGTGCGTCTTGGCGGGATACGGCGTCCTAGGTCCTCCACGAGCCGGCGGCCTTCCTTGGCGTTGCGGCCTTCCCATCCAGCCTGGCCTTCGAAACGTAGTACCCTTGTCTTCCATCGGAATGCGCGGCGCCGGCGTGTGGCCGCGCCCCCGAAACATCATCACGGGATCCGTGGGCTCCGAAAACGACTCCGTCGTGTATGCAGGCGTCGGTAAAGTTGACGACCCGCTGTCCCCGTAGTCCTCGTGTCCGTAGCCCTCCGATGGCTCAATGAACTCGCCTTCGGCTACTAACGCTCCTTCGTAGTGATTTTCGCTACTTCCATGCGCACCGCGCTCATCTGATGCGGACATGGACTCGGCTAAATGGACGGCGGCGTGACTTTTGCGACCGGGATAAGAAGCCCTCGGCTTCTTCCCCGCCCTGAACGTCGACGGCGTCTGAATCGTGACCTTCTTGGTCTTCTTGTCCTTAGCGCGGCTCGCCGAGCCATGCGCCTTCGCGAAATTCACTAGTCTTAAAAATGAGACGTCCCGATTGTCTTGACGGTATTGAGATACCATCGGCTTGATACTCGAATCGAGTCCTTCAATAAACATCGTCATCTGTTCTTCCATTGAATATACGTTTCCACATCGGTTGCTTGCGTCCGTCAGACGGATATAAAATTCCATCTCGTCTTCAGACGGTCTTTGCTGAACTTCTCGCAATGCGAGCACGGCTTGACGGATCGCCTCGTCGGTTGCGAAACTCCTCAACAACCACTGTACGGCCTCTGGCCAAACGGATATCTTTCCGTGATGGGCCCCGGCCGTCTGAGACACCGAAGTGTACTGTCTCAAGGCGATGCCGCTTAAAAATTCAGGCAACAGGCGGATCGCTTGCCCCTCGTTCATTTCTTGAGTATCGAACTCTTGAACAAATTTTGCCAAAAAATCCAACACAAGGACCCCGTCCTCTCCTGTGAACGTGTTGTCCTTCTTCACCTTAGGCGGAATATCTCTCCTAATTTTTCGCACGGCGGTCCGACGGGAACTTGACAAATATGTCTGCGGGTTCCGCAAGCGGTACGTTCGGTACGAAAGTAACTTCTTGAAGAGGTAGTTGGTCGGATTCAGCTCCTCCAACTCCTCCCATCGCGGCCCGCGCCGCGTTGCAACATCTTCGGGCTCCGCCTCCTTGTCTCTCCGCGATGCGGACGAAGTGACTCCGCCTCGTCTGGAGGAAATTTTCTTGCTTGGCGAAATTCCGTTTCCGTCTTCTGAACGGCGTTCGGAATCGCCTGAATGGTTCGACGAACCGCCGTTACCATTTTCGGAGGGACCAAGCGACTCCGACTGTGAGTCGCGGTTCTCCGGATCGTCACTACAGTGACCCTTGCTTGCACGTCGCTTGTCCTTCTTCGAGGGCTTCGACTTAGAACTCCGCTGCCGAGCGGGCTTGTCCTTCTTCGACCGACGGTCGCCCTCTCTACCCGAAGGGAGCGGCTCGTCGTCCGATCCTTGCGGTGCTTGATCCGCGGCCTGCTCGAGGTCCTTGAGACGTTGCGCGGCGCGATCGAATCGGTCATCGATGCTTGTTCTAAATTTTCCTAAGGACTCCAAGGCTTGATTCGCGTCGCGCCTCGCGTCCTTGACCGAAATTTTCAACGAGGCTAAGACCTCCGGCTCCAGACCGTCGGTCGCATCTCCTCGCTCCTTCTCGACGAGATCCACTCGAGCCGACAGCTCTCCCAAAACGGTGTGGAACTCGGATGCTTGCAACTCCAGTTGCTTCCGGACGAGGGCTAATTCAGCCTCGAGATTTTTCTTCGCTTCTTCGCGAATTTCGCTGCTCATCTTCTCCAACTTCTCGTCGAGGTCAGTCTTGTCAGCGGCTATCCCCGTAGGGGATTCTTGATCTCCGGGGTCCGTGGCCGTATTGGCCTGGCTCCGGGTGCGAGGACCCCTCGGGATCCTCGACGCTCGTGCCGATCCGGCTCTGCTCGCCCCCGGACCGACGTCCCCGGGTGCGCTTGTTGACATCGCTCGTACGAGCGGACCTACGCAGCAAAAAAGTTACAAACAGAAAGAAAATAAAAAAAAGAGTCCGTTACCCAGACCACTTTTGTAGAGTGTCTCCAGACCGAGACTGTCGTCGACAAAAATTCTAGGTCGGGTCTCCTGAACAGTAAACAAAAATTCTAGGTCGGGTCTCCTGAACAGTAAACAAAAATTCTAGGTCGGGAGACCACTTTTGTAGTGCAATGCGCCTGTCGGGCAGAGACCGCGGTCCGATGGTCCAGCAAAAACAACAACAGCAACAAAAAGAAGAACTGCCGATGGCACAGCGCTACGGAGTGTCCGACTCTCCCTTCTCCGTTTAAACGAGCTTGCTACTCGTAGTAGCTCGGATCCCTGATCGGGGGGGCACAGAGAAATAGCCCGGCCCGGGATCGGTGTGGTAGAGACTTGCGAAGAGGTCTGCCCGACCAGTGTGGAGTGGGGCGCGTACGTAGGTACCCCGGTTCCACTGGGTTCTAAGGCCAATGCTCGTTGAGCTTCTTCGACACCTTGTAACGCGACAAGGCCTTCGACGGGGGCGTCGCAACGCAGCCCGACGGGATGAAATGAAAGTAGCAGCGCTACGTCCACTGTGTCGCCCGAAGGCTCGAAACACCTACACCGGTTCGGTCGCAACCGAGGCCGATGGCACCAACACAAGATAAGGGAAAAATAGGTAGAATTAGAGATAGAAAAGGATAGGGAAATAAAGGAAAGAGAAAAGGGAACCCCGAGCGATAGAGGATGCCGTAGGTTTAGGTAAAAGGGAGCGTCTTGATAGAGACGGACTTCGACCAAGGCGACATTCAACTCCGGCAACTCGGGTTACCTTTACTGACTTGGTCGTCAGAGGGCTAAGGTATATATCGCCCCGCCGGAGCCAGTACAGTAGCTCGCGGCGCTAGATCCTAGATCTAATCTAGTGTCAGCAAAATTAATGCCAACTAATTAACTAAATAAAATAAAATAATTAAAAATTAAAACTGTGCAATTATTCACACGTGTGTCCCCCAAACCCGGACTACTCTTCATATCCAAATGTTTTCCTTTCTTTTCACCCCCTTTCCAGGTGCGTATTGCACTACAGAAATCCCATGCTTTACGGCCGAACCGGCCGAGGGTACAGTGGAGGACGAGGAAAGTTTTGACGTGATAGACGACATCCTCGCTCTTAAGGGGGGGACCGCCCCTGATCGCCTCGATCAATTACAAGCTGTCACTCCGGAGGAGCTCATTCGCGAGCAAGCCGTCGACCCCTTCTGCAATCGCATCAAGGAAGAAATGGACGCCGGAAAGGTGAGAACGTTCAGCGTGGAGACCGAGGAATTCGAAGGAACTCTATGCCGTACCGCGGCAGAGTTTGTACAAGTGGTGATACCACAATCATTAAGGGACCGCGTCCTAGGGTTGAGCCACTACGCAAAATTGGCAGGCCACCGGGGAGGCAGGAAACTTTACAAGACATTGAGAAGATATTTTTATTGGCCTACGATGGCCCTAGACTGCTACGCAGTCGCGAAGAATTGCGCCGCATGTGCGCGGGAAAGGGTGAAGTTAAGAAGAAACACGAAGGAAATGAAGCTGTTCACGCCCAAAGCCCCGCTGGAGTTTGTCGCCATCGACATCCTCGGCGAGTTAATTACAACTAAACGAGGGAATCGGTATATTCTCGTGATCAGCGATCGATACTCGAAACTGGTACGAACCGTACCGTTGAAGAAGATATCAGCTGCGCACATCGCACAAGCCTTCGTTCACCATTGGGTATTCGTGTACGGACCGCCGGTCAAGCTGCTGTCCGACAATGGAACACAGTTCACAGCCCGGTTCTTTCAGAATGCCTGCCGAATTCTCCGCATACGCAATGTGTTCACGACTATGTACCACCCGCAAGCCAACGGCCAAGTTGAGAGGTTTAACCGCACGCTGACTTCCGCGTTGCGAAAATATGTTGGAGAGAATCCCAAGGACTGGGACCTATTTAGCGACGCTGTGACGTTTGCATACAACACGCAAGTTCATCGAACTACGAACACGAACATTGCACCCTTCGAGCTGGTGTTAGCTCGGGCGCCGAGAAGCATTGCGTTACAAGCGCAGCCAAGTTTGGAAGGATTTAGCTCGAATCGAGGGTATTACCTGAAATGGCAGTCGTGGTTGGAAAGCCTGATGAAAGGCGCTGATAAGAGCCTGCGAAAAGAACAAGCGCGCTACAAGCGAAACTTTGACGCAAGGCTTCGCAAACCGAAGTATGACATCCCCTCAGGATCCTACGTTTTCCTCCGGAAGGAACAGGGGACCGCAACAGAACCTAGACATAAGCTCGCACAAGTTGCCACGGGACCGTATGCAGTCAAGAAATCAGATAAGAACACGGTTGTCGTCGCCATAGGCGACCAAGAAGAGCGGGTTTCGCGAGATAGAGTCGAATTAGCCCCTAGTCCCATGGACTACATGCCGATATCAGGCCTACGACAGGCTCTACAGTTCCTCAGCGGACGCGAGGGGAATCAAGAACGCGACGCGATGGAGAGTGAGGAAGGTCCTCCCACGCGAGCGCAGATGTTAGAGGACGAGGAAGATGTTGTCAGTCGAAACCTGTCAGCGGAGATACCGCAAGACTTACGAAGGACAAGTAATTCAGAAGAGTTGGAGGAGTCGGAGAATCATCAGGAGGGGGAAGAAATTAACCCCAGACGCGAGGAAGAAAATGAGAATGCCGAGTACGTGATAGAAAAGATCATCGATCACGGGTATCAAGATGAGGAATTAGTCCTCAGGGTGAAATGGTATGGATATGAGACGAAGGACGCGACGTGGGAACCAGTCGCGCAATTACCGCGCAGCGCCGTGGTGAGATATTTCCGAAGGAAGAAGTTATCCTTGCCGCCGCAAGTCGGACGCGCCCAAGCGGGGTAACACCCGTTGGGATGTCGTCAAGTGGGAATTGGTACTTTGAGACGCGGCGCGAAGACAGGGAAGAGTGGTGCTCACAGGAGTCGGGACAGCAGAGAGTAAGGAGATGGAGGGAAGAAGTGAGATAGGCAATTTTCCCTTGACCGCTGCACATGTAGAGAGCGGCGAGTGTCGCCCTCCAAAGAAATGGAGGAGTTACTGTAGTCTCCGGTGTAGATAATACGCAAATTACGTATGATCACGCGTAGCGGTCGTGCGCACGTGATATGACATTTGGATCAGTGATCCGCCCCGGTCCAATTTGATTTGATGAAAATTCAATGAGGCATTTTAAGAATGGACAAAACGGACAATTGTCGTACGGGAAAATGCGAAACACAGAAGTAGAAGTGCAGTGTGAATTTTAACGAAAGTTAAAGGAACGGTACCGCTGGTCGAGAGTACAGGACGTGGAGATATTCGCGAAGTCAAGTTCGAGCATCTGCGACGGGCTGCAACACGCCACCGACGCCGCCCGTGCTCCGACTGAGTCGCAAGGAAGTCCTGATGGGAACGCCGATGACGTACAGCAGTCGTGCGCGCGGTTCCACCTCTAACGGGTTTCTGATTTTCCTTTGTCGTCAATGTTTATGTTTTGCTTGTATCGCTCAACAGGACCTCGTTACCGAGGAGAAGTAGAAGGAAATAGATCGTTTGGTAGACGACCGACGATCGTCGCAAAAAGACTTCAGGCAAGCATGCGAGAAGGCACAAAACGACGCCCTGTGTCGCGGGCTGTTCGCAATTGAGGGCGAGCCGAAGAAGCAACACCGTGTCGCAAGCTCATGGTATCACGCGAGCAATTACACGACTGACTTCGTCATCGACGAGAAGGTTAATGTGTCAACACAATCAGAAAGGATGGGTTTCACCGCGTGCACATTCGTTTCGTCCCACGAGCGACCTATGTACCCGCCTACCCCCAAGTCCTTCTTTCTCTTCTTTTGCTTTTGTTTTGTTTTCGTTTTCTGTCTCTTTTCTTTTTTTCGTTTCTTTTGTGACATGCAGGGCACAGACCCCGAACCACGGGGAGCGGAAAGAAAGCTGCGCGACGTGCGCCGGTCGACGTCCTTGCTAGGAAGACTTACGAACCGACGATCGCCACTAATCTACGACGCGTTGGTTCAAGTGGAGACGGAGAGCCAAGTGTCTGTTCGTTTTGCGAGGACGCCAAATTGCGAGACTCCCCCTGCCTGTCAGGAATAATGTGCTGCGTGAGGAGCTGGAAGGATGTCCGAAGAACATAAAAAGAATATGTATATACATGTATACAATGCAGTGACTGGAGTCACGCACGAAATCGAAGGAGCGGATTGCTGTCGCTCGTTGGAATGGGGGATGTCGTGGCACAAGCAAGGGTGGAGACTTTCGGTCCGTCACCGTCTTAAACCACCTGGAAAGGTGCGCGCGTTAACGCACGAAACTATACTGCACGGAGTAGGTGAATTGTTCGCTCGCCGTTTCCCTACAATGATAACGAAAATCGGCTTGCCGCCGTTACTGAGGAGGTCACATTTCGTGGCATCTCGTTCGAAGAAGACAGTATTCGTCAAAGACAGGCGTGTCATGAAGTGATACGAGCTCCGGCGCCCTTTACGAATCTTTTTATTGTTGCAGTGTCGACGCCAGGAAGATTAGAACCATGGCCACCGATTTCTGTTGACGGTCGCGGACACGAGTGGCCTCGGTCGCACGACAACCAAACGAGGAAAAGAATGAGGATTTATCCCCACACTCCGCCTACGTAGCACCCCCGAAGTTCAGAAGCTGGTAATGATTTCCGAGACTGGATGTCTGAAATACTTCCCGCAGTGTCCCCCGACAGTTACGAGGGTATCCACAAAATGAACGTCTCGTTCAAATCCCGACTACAGGCTGAGGACACTGCCAAACACCTGTACACGTGTCAAATTCGTGCACGACACTTTGTCCTTGCAAGGCTTAAATTGCGATGAAGCCTCTGAGCCAAGGCCCAGACCCCTGTGACTCCCGTCGTCGTCGTCGACATTTCGAGGCCTGCGTGTCAGCGACGACAAAAGGGAAATGACGGCGCCGACTTCGTGCCGACGACGTGGTGGTGGTCAGAGGACATAATAGAGGACACATTGACACCACTTCATTTCACATGAGGCAGCCACGAGGACAACTCGACGACAACGTCACAAAGGAAAGAGGGACTGTAAGGACAGTGTAGCTCGAGAACACGGCCCCACCGGCTGCAATGGATACAAGGCCAAAGCAACCAAACCTCGGGGACGCCGCACACTTCGGTGGGGTCGGCTCCGTAAGAACAACAAGTGCTCGACGAGGACAGACGCGTTCCCAGGTGATGCAAGTCTAGCCGCGCCTTCAGAAATTTTATTGGGGAATGTAGAAACGTGAGTTAACGAGACAACCCGGATCGCGAGGTGTAAACCTCCTGAGATCGGATACCGGGAACAATGAGGTAGAGAAAAAATGTTACGACAAAGTAGCTGCTGAGACGTGGACGTCAATTGACATGACGTTGGTGGGTCGAAAGGGAAGTGCAAATATAGAGAAGACACACGGATAACGCGCACATGGCCACTCACTGCCAGTGAACAGGGAAGAGCGCGCCGCGCTCGCTTTAATGACGTCCTCGCACACGGCGATTGCTACAAGGATCCCGTGTACCCGTTGCGACACTCCCAAGACACTCGCCACGAGAGGTCGACGGACAAGGTGGAAAGGAACATTTCAAATATTCTTACAAGGTTCGCGTGCCAGGCGCGGGAAAGGAGGAGCGAAGGCCACGCTTTAGAGTGAAGGGATTACACAGTACTCCCCCCCGCCGACGACGCGCAGAACTTAAGGAAAATCAGGGAACTCGAGGACGGTTTGACGCCGTCATTTTGAGATGGGGAAGTTGCCGGACGCGGTGAAAAAGAGGAGGGCATCGTAGTAGGTCTAGGCTGAGGTCGATCACAGCCCCGACAGTCGAACAAGGCATCTACGCATCTGCCGCACAGCGCTCGCTGAGCGCGCCCAAGGAATGGAATACCCAGGGTATTGTCAATGCCACACCGCTCGAAATGGGTTGTAGGTGAAATAGGGCTCTTGTTGTCATACTACCTGCAGATATTTGTTGACTTGATTGGAAAGGAGGGAAAGCCGCGCCACGGCTGCGGTAAAGAGGAGGAAATTGCGGTAAAGAGGAGGAAATTGGGAAAAAGAGGACGAAATTGGGAAAAAGAGGGGGAGATTGACAGAAGATGATGTGCAAACGAAAGGGCGGCGTGCATACAATAAGAGGAGGAAGTCTACGGACCAAGGTGTGACCGGAGACGGATGGAGGCATGTTGCAAAGAAAATGAAAAAGGAAAAAAAGAGAGAGGAGGAAGCTGAGGAGGAGAGAACGCATATTTACTCTCACAAAAGGGGTAATGAGTCGAAAATGGGTCATGAGGGATCGGCCGTGAACAGCAGATCAACGGGACGGAGCACCGGAGCCGCTTTCCTTCGGCAGAGAGGTGAGGAGACGGGCGAGGACGCGTAGGTCCTCCACAGTTGCACCCTGCAGTGCCTCTGCCTCTACGCCATGGGCCCGGAGAAGTCGATGATAGACGCCTGAGGCGGTGTTGTTTTCTTTGGGAACTGAGGGTGAAGGAAGAGCCAAGGCAGGCGTGACGGGTGGCTCCTCACGTACAGGGGAAGTCTGACGTGGGGTCGGACCCACGTCAGACGGCGGCACTTCCCGAACTGATAGGGTTTTGGTTGAGTTTGTTGAGGGAAAGACGACGCGAGGAGGACTTCCGCGTGTAGATGGGCCCACCGGAGGGGGGCGTGGCAGTGAAAGAGCCGGCTGAGGTGGAATTGCAGGCAAAGACGGCTCGGTGAGACAAGGCGTTGGGGACTGTACGTCCGGCGTGGAAGGTTGGACCGCGGAACGAGGAGACGAAGGCCCGGACGGTCGAGAGCACACGCTCTCTGCACGAGGGTCCACGCATCGCTCGGGAACCGCGTCGGGGATGGGGTTTTGATTCCCGAACTGTCGACTCAGTCGAGCTTCTGAGGATGAGCACAACGTCGACGTCCAAGGGTTAAACCAGACGAAGTCGCCCGCTGCGCTGTGACTACGTCCGGGAGAAAAGGAGGGAAGGAGCGGGAAGAGTTGTGAGGGGGAACGCTGTCCCAGTCGATCTGCCTAATTTTGTAGAGCAGCGAGTGCAACTCGAGGTCGATGTCGGCGCCACCCAGGGGGAAAGTGTAATCCAGAAGGCACATGAGCTCAACGAGCTTCGGGGGAGGGTACCACAGACGCCAACAATCATACGCCTCCCAAAGCAAGGTGCCAGCGACCTTCACGCACCACTCGGTCATGAAGACAACCAACAACCCGTATCGGGGGTCGTTCAGGTGGCTGCCGAAGTAGGTAAGGATGGGGCTCAATTCCGACCAAAATCCTTGGCAGACTTCAAACTGACCCCACCATGAGGGAAGCTGCTGGTTTCGGTTGACGTAGTGTGACCGCGCGATCTCCCCCGCCTCGATCATTTGGTATGCCAGGAAGTATCCTGTGTCCGACCTCATTTTGCACTCGTACCGAACGGTGTGTTGGAAGAAGAAGAGGTTCCCGCGTTTCATGCGCCGGAAATTGACAGGGAGAATCGCACGCGTCCACGACATTGCGTCATTCGTCACTATCAATTGGTTATGCCATAAGCAGTCCAACTGCGTTGACTGTAAAGATAATGGCGCTCCCCCTCCGTGCGGAATCTCCACGTGTCGCAGCCGAAGGAAGGAGGAATAAGGGTGTCGGTCAAATAGAGGTCAAGCCGGGCAAGTACAGTGTCCATGAATCGCAGGGACAAGGTGCGACGGCCGCGTGGAGAGGAGTGACGAAGGATGGAGGTCGGAATGGCAATGCGGGCGCGCCAGTCAAAAGTGCGAATGGCTTGTACGGGTAGTTGACCGGGTAACATGCCAGCGCCGTCTGCAAAACTATGTTCGATGGCAGCAACATCGCGGACGCCCACAGGGGAGAACCACTGGGAAGAGGCAAATAGGGAAGGATGTTCACGCATGGATTTGTCTTGTAGCTCTTCGAGCGAGGCGTATCGACGGGCTACCCAAGAACAATGGTAGCCCGAATGGAAGGCCGGGTCGGTAGGGTTGGTAACAGGAGGTAGACGGGGTATGGAAGGAAGACCCCGGGGCACTTCGGGCTTGCGAGGAAACCCCACACAGGGACGCTGACGGGTGGCACTATCGTCCGAGTGTTTCGACGGAGAAGGAAGAATGGTATTTTCGTCTTACCCTTGTAAGAACGCCGCGCAGAGTGATTGATGACTGGGAAACACGGTAAGGAACGGCAGGAGATTATGCGATGGCTTGGCGCTGTACAAGGGCGCTCAGGAGGGGGATATGTAGTGCAATAGTGGGCTCTACAGGGGGGTGAAAAGGAAGGAAAATATTTGGATTTGGATATGAAAAGTAGTCCGGGTTGGGGGGACACACGTGTGAATAATTGCACAGTTTTAATTTTTAATTATTTTATTTAGTTAATTAGTTGGCATTAATTTTGCTGACACTAGATTAGATCTAGGATCTAGCGCCGCGAGCTACTGTAGTGGCTCCGGCAGGGCGATATATACCTTAGCCCTCTGACCACCAAGTCAGTAAAGGTAACCCGAGTTGCCGGAGTTGAATGTCGCCTTGGTCGAAGTCCGTCTCTACCAAGACGCTCCCTTTTACCTAAGCCTACGGCATCCTCTATCGCTCGGGGGTTCCTTTTCTTTTTCCTTTATTCCCTATCCTTTTCTATCTCTAATTCCACCTATGTTTCCCTTATCTTGTGGTGGTGCCATCGGCCTCGGTTG
>NW_005179258.1:436988-468625 GCF_000350225.1 Chondrus crispus
GCCATTACGGCGACGGGGGGCTATATAGTCAACCCGAGATTCAAAAGTAAAGAGGCACAAAGCCTCGGGTCTTTTACCTTGGTTTCTGGATTCCAGGTTGTAGCCTCGACTCGGTACTGGCTTGCCCATACCGACCGAGCCATCTACACTCCTGGAATCCCAACTGCCTTCCCCGCGCGTGTCGACCCTACCGCGCGAGCGCTACGCTAACTACTGTGCTGTCCGCTCTGATCGTCCTGTTTTTCCTTTAATTCTTCCTCCTTTTATTGCTGACTACGTTGCTACTTTTCTACCGCGCAAGCTGCGCCCGGACCCCGGTTCCGGTCATCCACCGGGTGGTCTCCCGAATTCCCTTACCCGTCCGAACGCGCGTCGCTCTGCCTACAGCCGCCACACGTGGCTGTAGTGCACGACATTTTGGTCTCCCGACCTAGAAACAGTCGATACTCTCGTGCATCCGAGTGTCCTCTTTCTTCCCATCCATCCTTCACTGACCTACTTTCCCTTTCTATCTCTCCTCCCTCACGCACCGATCGTTAGGTATAATCGCCATGGTGACCGGCTCCGAGTCGTCCCATGACACTTGTCCGAGAGACGTCCCAGCGCCCGTCGCGGCGTGGATCACGCCGAACCGCCGCGAAGGACTCCGTGAAGCCGAGAGGTTCTCTCTCAACTTAATCGAGGAGAAACTCAACTCGCACACCGCCAAGAAACGGGAGATGCTGGACAGCCTTGTAGCTGGTAAGATCGCTGCTCAGGCGGAGGTACAGTCCCAACAGGGACGAGATCGCCTAGCCGCACTAGAAGGCGTTCTCACGCGTGCGTGGCAGAAGGACATCGGGTCCACCGTCGACAAGACGCTCCTTCCTCTACGGGAGGAAGTAGATCGCCTGACGCAGGAAGTCAACGACCTCCGTCGGCGTAACCTCGCCTTGGAAACGGCGCAGATACGACCGCCCCCGGTAGACAAGATGAGTCGACCGCGTCGAAGCCAAGACCTAACCCGCAGCTACATGCGTTACAACCGTTGGACGAAAATCTACTGTTCGCCGACGTCACGAAATCGGCTCTCACGGCCGCCGGGATCCCGTTCCCCGATCCCCTGACGATGCAGGGACAACGAGATCCTCTCCCGGACCTAACGGCCACCCGAGGCCCGTCGCCAAGATCGTCCCGCGACAAGAAGGTCAAGACCGAAGGCCGCCGTCACAAGTCCGGCCACGGAAGCCGACCTGAACCGGAGGATTTCTCCAGTTACTCGGGGGGATCCCCGCCCTCGGCTTCAGAATCCGACTCCGATTCGGACTCCGAAGTCGAGGCATTCACGGCACCCCAACCGACCTTCGGCCCTAAGGCGAAGGGTGTCACGGTGTGGAAACCGACCAACCACCGCTTCCGCGGCGCGTGTAATTATCGAGCTTACCGTCTCGTGAATACCGACCCCACCGTCGATGCAAAGGTGTACGCCACGACGCGTAAGCGCGTGCAATATCTCCTCGTCGTAATGGGAGAGTACAAGTTTAACGGGTCCGACCCGATCAAAGTCATCAGCTTTTTGGCTAGCTGTAAGGAGAATTTCGACAACGCAGAAATGTCGGAGGCAATGGCTCTCATGGCCTTGCCGCATCTTCTCAACCCACCGGCGAAGGAGGCGTATGAATCCCATCGAGGATATTTCCGACGCAATCAAGGGATTGCGTCGTGGCCAGCAGCAGTGAACTGGTTGCTTCGTAGGTATGCTACGAATATTCAGATCGAGCAAGCGCTCTCTGTAGTCCGGGATTTACGCCAAAAACCCGGCGAAGTCGAGACGGAGTATGCGACTCGTATGTTAACCGCCCTCGCGCGGTGTGGGGACATCCATTCCCCCTATGAACGCACTACCTTGTTCATACAGGGCCTCCTCCCGGCGATCAAGCCGTTGGTGCTCCAAGCAAGGAAGAATCGCCCCGGATCCTCATTCGAAGACACGGTGGCCGAAGCCCGCGCTCAAGGGGCGGCCTACCGCGCGCAGACGGCTGGCGGAAGAAGACGCGTCGACTTCGCGAGACTCGCCGCCAAGCAAGTGTTGGCGATGGCAGACAGTATGCCCTCATCGACAACCGCGGGTCTGACCCCGAGCTATCACACCGGCCTGGACGCCGAGAACTTCCTCGCCAATGACGAGCTATTCGCCGCCGCAGCTGGGTCACTCTCCTTTCCCACCGAGGGATCCTCATTCAACGACAAGGATTCGTTGCTCTACGGAGAGCGGCGGCCGACCTACAAGGACCCGCCCCGGCTTCCGAGACCCCGCGAGAAGTCGCCCGGTTGGGGCGGTCGAGAAGGAACCCGGGACATGAAGACACCTTCCCCGCAAATCATCTGCTACACATGCTACAAAGTCGGGGATCATATTAACCCCGACTGTAGCATGAAGGTGCGCGATGGGTCGCTCGTCCCTCATAATTTTGAGAAGCTCACGGCGGCACAGAAGGCCCGTGTCCCGGCAGACGCGTACTTGCGCGCTGTAGCCCTCCTCAGTTTCGAGGCGAATCGGCTGATCGCACCCGTCTTGCCGTCGAAGTCTCCCTCCGCTTCGGAGAAGTCAAGCCCCCCGGGCGGCAAGACCGCACCTCCGAAAAATTAGGAGACCCACAGCTGAAAATTGCTGACATTCCATCGCGGGACACCGCGTTACCTCCGCCCCCGAAACCGGCGATCCGCGTCTTGAGGCGGAGACACGCTCGCCAAGCGAGCCCCTCCAACCCCGATCTTACGGGCATGGGGACGCTTCGCCGACCGTGGCGTCTTAACAGCGGGAGGCGCTCCCCCGATGACAAGGCCGTCCAGCCAGTTTGTACACTGTCTCGACGTAATTACAGGGTCTACGCCGACCTTGGGATCACCACCTCCATCACGGTGCGTCAACTCACCATCCTGGACACGGGTGCCGGCTCCAATTTTGTCCGCGCCGACACCCTGCCCAAAGGATGGGAGAGCTTAATCGAACTGGGGGAAGTCCCGACGATCGCCGACGCGAACGGGCGGCCGTTACGAACAAGCGGGTCCATCACTCTTGTTGTTAGACTAGCAACTCGCACCATGAAATGCAAGTTCATCGTGTGCGAGCGCCTGGCAGCCCCTGTCATCCTGGGCTGTGACTTTAACGACAAGTTCGTCGAGGCCATCCATCCACGTCAGAAGGTGGTCGAGCTCGATGATGGGACGAAAGTCCCCATCGTGAGAAAACCGGCAACTCGTCGAGCCGACGCACCTCCGCTCCCCTCGGAGCAGGAGTATGAAAACGACCCGGGTCGAGTTTCCCCCAAACTCAAGGTTTCTCGTCCGGTTATCATACAACCCGGGACGCAAGCCTGGGTGCATGTGCCCAACGGTCGTACGGATCTCTCCGTATTGGAACCCAACCCGCAGCTATATGCGAAACACCGCGTCTCCCCGTCCAATGGGGCCGCGCACATCACCGCGCTTCGAGAGTTCAAGGTCTTGGTAGCCAACTTCGCCTCAGCCCCCAAGCGCCTCTCGAAGAACCAGGTGCTGGGGTACGTTACCCCTCATCCGCGTGCCATGATACGCACCGCGATGCCTCTCGACGCCCTCCTAGTGGCGGAATTTACAGAAGGGGACAAGCTCCAATCTGAGAAGGGGGAGAAGCTCCCCCCGGCTTCGTCGAACGGAGAACCCCAAGAGATTGACGCGGTCTCCCTCCAACATCTGCCGTCGCATGTCCGCACGCGAGTACGTGACATGCTTACGCCGTACTCCCGTATGTGGAGTGGCAATCTCGGGGAAATCCGGGCTACGCAGCACCGGATCGAACTCAACCCCGGCTCGAAGCCGTTTCGATGTCAGCCATATCGGGCTGGACCACGGTCTCGACAAGCCGAACAAGACGCCGTGGATGGGATGATCTCAAGCGGGGTCATCTCCCGATCACAATCAGAGTGGGCATCCCCGGTGGTTCTCATTCCCAAACCGGATGGATCCCTCCGTTTCTGCGTCGATTACAGACGTTTGAACGCGATGACAGTACGGGACACTTACCCGATTCCTCGCATGAACGAGTGTCTGGACTCGCTCGGCGAAGCGAACGTGTTCACAAATCTAGATTGTAACTCGGGCTATTGGCAAATCCCCGTTGCGGAAGAAGACCGTCCGAAAACCACGTTCACGTGTCATGCCGGTACATATCAATTCAACCGAATGCCGTTAGGGCTAATGCACGCGCCCGCCACATTCCAACGAATGTTGGACATTCTCCTCTCCGGATACCGATGGAAGAGCTGTCTCATCTATCTAGATGACATTATCATATTCTCGAAGGATTATGAAACTCATCTCAAGGATGTCAAGGTTATTCTCTCTGCGTTACAAGAAGAGGTGTTATCACTGAAATTGAACAAGTATAAATTCTTTCAGGACTCCGTGGAGTACCTGTGCCACATCATCCGACCCGGGGAACTTCATGTCCACCCGAAGAATGTCTCGGCTTTGGCCGAGGGCCAGCCGCCACGAACCCAGACCGAGCTCCGCTCGTTTCTGGGTATGTGTAACGTGTACCGACGTTTCGTCGACCACTTCGCCAAGATTGCGGCACCGTTGACGTCCATGCTCAAGAAGGGAGAGCCCGATCGGCTCCCCGAACTGGACGAAGATCGCAGGTCTGCCTTCGAAGCTCTGAAGACTTGCCTGACTTCTCCGCCGATCTTGCGACTACCGCGGCTGGGGCTACCGTATTCCGTCGACACGGATGCATCCGACGCCCAACTCGGTTGCACTTTATTAAAGCAACACGAGGATGGTAACAGATACCCTGTTGGGTTCTGGTCGCGAACGCTCTCGTCGGCAGAAAGGAATTACTCCACGACGGAGAAAGAATGTTTGGCTATCGTGTGGGCCATTCAGACGCTGCGTCCTTACTTGGAACGCGAGCGATTTACGGTCAACACCGACCATCATTCCCTTCGCTGGTTAATGATTCTCGCCGACGCAAGCGGGCGTTTAGCACGGTGGCGCTTGTGCCTAGCCGAGTTTGACTTCGACGTCACGTACGTGGAGGGCATCAAGATTTGTCTCGCCGACGCCCTCAGTCGAATACCGTCTACAGGGGGCACAACCGTCCCCATCGACGAAGAAATACCGTGCTTCTCCGTTTTGGAGTTTCACGAAGACAAGCCGGAAGTGGAATCCGAGGAGTGGGACGACGACATTCACGACGGATGCTTCGCCCTCGCTCCCTCGGCGTCCAAGGCCGCAATTACACACGACGAGATTGTACTCGCTCAACACTCCGACCTGTTCTGTAAGGAGATCGCTTCCCATCTTAAGAAGGGGGAGGGTGTGGCCCAAATTCGCCTTTCCAAGTTCTTCATGAACAAGGAAGCGGTACTGTGTCGGAAAGCGCACCTTGACGGTGTTGAGCAAATCGTCGTACCAACCACTCTGCGCGAGCGAGTGTTATATATGGCGCATTACCCCGCCGCCTCGGGACATCCCGGAGGCAGGCGTCTGTTCTACATGTTAAGACAACGGTACTACTGGCGGAGTATGTCCGTCGACGCATACGCCACAGTCAGAAGATGCTCCGACTGTGCGAAAGCTCGCATTAAATTGCGTAAGCACAACGCGAAGTTGAAAACGTTCCCTCCGATGGGACCCTTGGAGTTTATCGCTATTGACATCCTAGGCGAACTCCCTAGAACACCAAGAGGCAATCGATACCTCTTGGTAATATCTGATCCTTACTCAAAGCTGACCCGAACGGTGCCGCTTAAGAGAATAACCGCCGAGACCGTTGCTCAGGCGTTCTTCACACACTGGGTCTTCGTATACGGAGCCCCAGTGAAGCTACTCTCCAATAATGGGAGTCAATTCACGTCAAGGTTCTTCCTTTCCGTGTGCAAAATCCTCCGCGTCGAAAGCGTGTTTACCACAGCTTATCACCCACAAGCTAATGGACAAGTGGAGAGGTTCAGCCGCACCCTGGTATCCTCCCTACGGCACTACTTAGCCGACAACCAACGCGATTGGGACCAGTTCACGGACGCGCTAACCTACGGTTACAATTGTACCGTCAATCGCATGATCGGTATGAAGCCGTTTGATCTCGTGTTATCTCGGACGCCGGCGCCGCTGTCCATCCAACAGACTCCTACTCTGGAACAGGACGTCTCGCGGACGCAATATAAGCTCCGTTTCTTAACGTGGCTACGCAGGCTAATGTCAACAGCCCGCGACACGCTGCTCGCCGGTCAAGACCGCTATAAACGCGATTTCGACAAGAGATTGCGAACGCCGACACCGCAATACGCAATAGGTGATCAAGTCCTCATCGAGCGAGAGACATCCCTGCGAGTGGATGAGAAGACGGATAAGGACCGGGTCAATAACAAGTTAGCCCCTCGAACAGAAGGGCCGTTTCCGGTGGTGGCCCTAGACAAGCATACAGTGACCATTGTCCGGACGACAAGCATGAAAGATAGAGTCTCGAGAGACCGCACTGTGAAGGCTCCCCCTCTACGGACCATACCCGCCGACGCCGAACCCTCGTCACCTACGCCAACCGACGGCGACGCGTCTACCTTCATCCCCGCCGGGGCACCTCCCCGCCCGTGGAGAGACGACCTCGGCCCAGGTAACCCGGATATATCTCCGTCAAAGTCAACAGACTCGGAGGACCGAGACACTACTCGCGATAAGAACGAGATCGAGAACGCGGCGCGCAACGCGACAGTAACCCGACCTTCGGGGTCAAAAGTCGTTACCTGGAACGCCGGGAGCGCCCCTACTCCGGGATTAATAGACGTCCTCCGAGGCGACTCGCACCCCCGGATCATATCCAAATTGACTCCGAGTTCTGGCGCTACGTGTGGACCAACCGGGACACCGACGACACCTCCTCTTCCCAGGCTACGGCCTCGCGACCAACGTCCCGGGAAGACGAGACCAAAATCACCACGCCCTTGACGAGCGGATCCCGCCCCGAGAGGCTACAAGCCGCCGAGCGAGCGAATACGTACCCTCACCGCAAAGTCCCGTGACACGTGGAGACGGGGCCCTGAAAAAAATCAAAAGAAAATCCGCCCGTCCGAAACCTCCCCACCGGCGGTGGTCACGGACCTCACGTGGGGCCCCACGGACAAGCCACCTAGTACAAGAGAGACCACCGGGGAGCACATCGCGAACTTAGCGTCTATGTGTACCTTTGGTTACCGTCCCCTCATTGTCTCGGTACGTCCTCCTCCTCCGTCACTCGCGGTTGAGGCCTCACCTCAACGCGCGCCAAACACGCCTCTGAGGCGACAAAACGGCCCCCCCTGACGGACGAGGGCCCCAAAACCTACGTGTTTGAGGCCCTCACCGGGCATAAACCGGGAACGGACGGAATGCCACTTTTCCGAGTCCGGTGGTACAGGTATACTGCCGCCGACGACACCTGGGAGCCCGCGAACTACATCGACTACAATACCGTCTTGCAGTTATGTAGAAGCAAACGTCTCTCCACACCAAACCTCCAGCTCTGGTCTACCCCCGGTAGCGTCGGGGTCGACAACTAAACTTTCCCCGCCGCCGCCCCGCGACGTGGGTCGTAAGTGTCTCTCAGGATGACACACCGAAGGACGGTCCGATAATTAGACTGACCTTCCCACCTCGCGTCATGCCGCGTACTGTCCAAACCCTCGAGGGGGGGCTTCACGCTAGCGCCACCTAACATTCCTCGATCCTCAGCTCCAAGCTGTGCGACCCCCCTTCAAGGGGAAGAATTCACTGAACCACGTGGATGACACGCCCTCTCGAGAGACGCGACTTACTGCCTCGTGGCCGCACAGTCTCCTCGTGGCACGGTACACTGTCCGCGATATCGGCTCTGGCCGAGTGCTCAGGCCGGGAAAAGCCCTTCAACTCCAAGGGTCGTGAAAGGACCGCGAAGGGTCGGGAAATGCATACTCTAGAGGGGGACGCGAAATCAGCACACCGGGGGTTGACTGGCGCTTGCGGCGCAAGCGCTACTTCTGCAACGAGATTAGAGCTTACCAACGAGTCAAAGATCACCTACAGGGAAAGAAGAGAGACGACGCATTGTTGATCGCGCTGTCTTATAACGGAAAAGACAAAAACGTTGACAGACGCATGAGGATCCTTACACCAGACGGGTCTCCTGATGAAGAGTCAGGTGTAACGATGCAAGAGAGAGTGCGAAGGGAGTCAGACTTCGTGGATGACTCCCGATGGAGTCAGGTCGTGAGGTCTTGGATTGCTATGGCCAGAACACAAGGAAAGAGCCACGTCTGCGTATGGATCGACCGGCTTGTAATGATGGCTTTCGAAGAAGGGGAGATAAGTCCATTGTATGGCCTGTCGCGCTGGGAGGAACTTGGACTACTACTATATGCACTTTTTCCAGTTGTTCGTGTCCATAGCGACGTGGAAGGGGATTATGGAACAGAATTCTGGAGAAAATTTGGAGACAGTTCTCGGAGTGGCTGGCAGAGGCCTCTTGGCAGACAATTACATTCTCCGAAGGTATGACAGAACAATTTTCTATAGCCCCTCTGTTCAAGAAAGGCTTGCGGACGGGGTAAGTTGAATTGGGGGCAAGGGACTATTTGTGAGGCCAACGACGCTTGCTTTGGCGACGTACCCGCGCCTCAGATAGCCTTGTCGCCGCGACCGTCTCCCACCGGGTACAAGAAGGGTCCTCAGGAGGAGGCGCAGCTGGCCGGACGGGCAAGTATGAATGACTCAGCCTATCGCCGCGCCGGTCCCGGGCGCCGCTCGACTCGCCGTGCGCGCTAGTCACCATTGAAGCTGCCACGCGGTCGCAAGCGGACGTTCTCGTCACTAAGACTCGATCCCGCCCGTCATACCCATCGCCGCGCTCGTCGCCCCAAACAATTGACCGCCACGCGCCGTCGCGCGACAGAACGCGCCTCGGTATGGCGATCGAGAGGAGAAGAGGTCCCGTTTTACTGACTACCCTAACCCACCTTCTCGGTGCCGACATGCGCGTCTCGCGTTACCAAGGGGTGCCCCGTATGAGGGCACACACCCGACTACCCCCGATTATTCATAATCGACGAGGTCTTCCTCGACACCCGCCACCGGCGCAGCCGGGGCATCCGAAGAGACCAACCCCCCGTAGGAGTCAACCGGGTCACCTGCGGTCGCCGTCGCTACAGGAGGCTGCGCCACGGTCGGCGCCACCTCCACGTTTGATACCTCTACTACCATCTGGGTGTCCGTTACGGGCGCGGTGCCACCCGCGTCTGCAGCCGCCTTAAGGCGTTTCACACCCGCCACGAATTCGGCGTTCTTCACCAACTTCGGCAACTCGTCCTCTGAGACGCCCAATTCGGCAAACAATCTACGCCGCGCTACCGACGACGCATCCGGCGACCTGGGCTCGCTGCTAGGTACCTCCGCGGGGCCTCCCCCGACAGTCAGCGTCAGTTTAATAGCTGGTGCCACCGGCTCCGCCTGGCCGCGCATCAGCTCTGGCTGTAGACTTTTAAAAGTCACCGGATCAAACCGGATCCAATTTCCGTACGCCGGCCCTCCGACGTCCTCGCGCCTCCCCGGCGAAGCATTGGCCCGATCCGTACGGTCGTAATGATGCCCTTGACCGTACGGTACGAGCGGCCAATCCACCTTGTCGTGGATTTCTAACAGCGCATTTAGCTGATCGGACACCCATGCTCCGCCCAGTACAGTATCCAAGTTCAACTTGCGCAACCATTTAGTGATCATGGTCGGTAACACATATAGGCGTCCATCGACGGATGACCATATGAACCGTTTCGCAACAATGGCGATCCACTCGCTAAGGAAAGTCATCCAGCGGGGCGAACGCGGCGAGTCATTGAGACTCAAGCCGAAATACACCAAGCAGGGTGGAATCTCCGCAAGGAAGTCCGCAGCGACTTCGTACTGCGAAAACCACGGCGGTATCTGGGGATACCGCTCGTATCGGGATTAAGGCTGGAAAGTCGTCGCCTCGATCCACTCATACGCCACGAAAATTCCGAGGGCGTTTCTCATCCGACGCTCAAACTTGAGCTTGTCGTGATAACCCGGGTTGCTTTCCCGTTCTACATACTCCTCGAAGCACGAGGGGAGAATTGGCTTGTCCCATGACAAGTAGTCAACAGCTGGCTCCTCGATACGCTCTGGTAAGTTGTCCAACACACGCCTTAAATTGGCGACGTACCCCCGATCCCCCTCAATGCGGTACGCCCATATGTCGAAGTCCCACTCTACAGGGATCGGGCGGCTACACGGCGTTCTCGCGAGCCGACGCTCCAACGCCGCTATGTACTTCTGGCGTCGAACCCGCCCATTGCGGCGATACTTTGGCCACACGTGTTCTTCCTCCACCGCGAGGCGGAAGGAAAAATCACGAGACCATACAGCGCGTAAGGTGAGACCCCCGGGAAGAGCCCCTGTCACGTCCGCATAGGCCCGGATCAGGGGGCTGTCACGTAATCCCGCTGCATTTAGGAAGGGCGCCTGTTCGAACAGTAGCGGGGCGTTCGCCAGCGTCCTACCCCGCAATTCGCGTGGTGCTGGCCACTTGTTCCAGCCCTAGTCTCCTGTCCTCTCCGGTTCTCCATACGGATTATGGAACCGTTCCATCGCTCGTCGCACTGGACAACGAACCGCGTCTCCCCGCTGACCGAAGCGCTTGCCGATCTACGCTGTAGCGGCGTCGTGGAAACCGAGGCGACACCCGACGGAAAGGAAGGGGCTCGAAGAGGGTAAGAAAAGGGGAATGCGAAACGACAGGGAAGCTCCAGAACAGGGTCGGTTTGGAACTTCAAGCCCGGAGAAGAAAAAAAGGGAAGCTAGGGGAAAACGGACCGACTCTACGTCGCTCGGTGGTCCACATCGCCGCACACGTCCCCTCTCTTCCTATCGCAGTTGCCACGTCGGTGCCGCTGCCTCAGTTGGCCGGTATTTCTACCCTACATACACACGAGGACGCGTGTTTTTCTAAGAAGGGGGATCTGTAGTGCACTGTACTCGGCACCGGGACAGCTGTCCTCATCTCGCCAAATTCGCGCTCACCGCCACCACGTGTACCACGGGTACTGTAACGTGCCGATCTCACACGTTAGTGTCTGTTGAAGTAAACACTCAACTGTCGGCCAGACAGTCGACAATGCGACGAGACAGCGTCACACTGGACACAATTAGGCACTCACAGGCATTCACAGATACAACTTTACTGGTTGATAGCTCTCACAGTTGCAAGTACTAATTGGGTAGCTTCGTAAATTACGATACCTCAGAGCTGGCATGCCTTAAATAGACACTCCCTACGCCCCTTCAGCCACCTATATAATAGTGGTAAATGCACTAATGCACACCTGTTAACTAACTCCAATCACAACACAACAATTCACACACAATTCATACATTACTTAATGCACGCTGTCGGCCTGTCAACTTCCATTTTTTCTTGCCGGCCGTTCCCTTGCAACATTCGTGCCTTGTAGCAAATCCTTCGCCCACACGGTGACCATCCTCAACTTGCCATGCCGCTTCCCATTCCGCGTCAACCGCCGCCAGACTGATACTCATCCTTGGCCATGTCGTTCCTTGGCCATCCTCTTCTCGGTCTGCGTCCATACTTGCACATGATTCTCACGCAACTTGTTAATCCGGCCAGCATGCGCATTGATCTTATCGCACACCTTAACGTTGCGTATCTTAACACCGCGCACCAGAACCCCTTTCCCCTAACATCGCCTTGTTCAATACAGTAACAACATCGTGCCGCGCTCCTACTCTCTCTCGACCTAGTGACCACCGCATACTTTCACCACGCCGCCCCATCCGCCGCATCCTTACTTACTCCGCAGAGACCAGTGGCGATTCCTGCATGCCTGTCCAAACCACCAACTGTAGGCCAACGTCATCCTCCCTTAACGCCGATACACCTTCGTCTGCGATCGTATCTGTGCCGTCGGTAGTGTCCGGTGCTGTCGGTCCTTTTGCGTTCCTTCTCGCGGCGTCACCTGAATCATACAACTTCACCACAGCCTACGGAAGATCGGATTCCGGCGTCCAACTTGTAGCACGACTTCCACTGATGCGTACGCGGAAATGTCGTTCGACTTCTTGTCTTCGCACATTCTTTCTCATCATAGTCCCAGCGATCCGGCCCAACGTCCTCAAGCTATCCTGGAACATGCCATCCTGCGGGTCCCCCGTCTCCATTACGCGATCCGAGATACGCCTCAACCTGTTGGCGTGTACACGAACGACCTTGTCCCCCACCTCAGCTGTAAGCTCGTACCCCACGTGCCCAAACTTGCCAGTCACCCGGTACGGTCCGATCCAAGGCTTGACGATTTTCTTGCCTTCATCCTTACCAATCTTCACTGACCACAGCAGCACCCGGTCTCCGATACTGTAGACCTCCAGATTCACTCTCTTGTCATATTGCTTTTTCGCGCGCGCGCGAGACTCCTGCTTTGCTTAGCAACTGTTTGTGTAACAAAGCCAGTCGGTCTGCCAAACTATCGGGCTCCTCCTCGAAACACCCACGGTCTACCTCCCCCCAAGCTGTGAACGCCTCCACCCCAAACATCGCTTTGTAGAGTGTCATGCCCGTTGCTCCACAAATGCCTGTGTTGGAGCGGAAACAAGCCAAGGCCACATGTTCGTCCCAGTCATCCGTTCCCGTAGACATAAAACTAGCAAGATTCCGGGCGAGCGTGCGGTTCCACCTCTCTACTGTACCGTTGGCTTGTGGATGAAACGGGTACGTCTGCAACCTCCCTATTCCCAACATGGCGGTTAACTCCTTGATCACGCCGCCCACTAGGTTCGTTCCCCCATCTGACAGCAACCACTCCATCGGGCCAAATACTGCAATCCAGTCCTCAATAAGCACCCTGGCGATGGTCTCGGCTCGCTCGTCTGGGATCGGCCTTGCTCTAACAAATCGTGTAAAAACATCGATGATGGCCACTACCTTGATGTTACCTTGTAGGGTCCTGGGAGTGATAGGTTGTATATCAAAAGCCACCTGCGCAAACCGTCTCTTGGGGTGCACTATCTGTAACGCTGCTTGCCGACCTGGTTGACGATCCTCCGATACCGTACACTGTAGACAATTTCTTACAAAGGCTACTGTATCCCGCGCCATAGTCTGCCACCAATACCTTCTCACAAGCTTCGCCATTGTTCTGGTCATCTTATAATGGCCATCCATCCGCGATCCGTGGACAAACCTCAGCACCTGATCCACCAACACCTTCGGTACCACCACCGGGAGCTCATCTCGTCGTGTCGACCGTAGCACAGCCCTTCATCATCCACCATCATTTTTTTTCGGCCGTCAGCATACTGGGGTAAATCCCCAAACTCAGCTCGTTGCGCTGTCCTTACTTCTGCGATAGAAGGTCCCTCGTTCATCATCCTTATGTCCACGCCTTCCACAATGGCCGCCACTCGCTCTTCCTCTGCGGCATCACTCATCGCTTGTAGACGGCCGCTGTCAATTGGCACGTAACATCGTTGACAAAGCGGTTTTGGCACTGCGTCTCGACTCAGCGTATCGGGCACGACTAGCTCCGGTCCAGCTCGATGTTCAATCACGAAGTCGAAATCTTGAATAGCCACCACCCACATTGCCAATTTTTCCCTTGGGTCTTTTAGGCTTAGCAGCCACTTGATAGAGAGGTGATCAGTGACGGTCACGAACTGTTGTCCCTGTAGATAGTGCCGCCACTTTGTCAATGCGTGTACAATAGCCAGACATTCGCGCTCTGTAGGGGCGTAGTTGCGTTCCGACTTGCGCAACAACCGGCTGGTGAATGAAACCGGTCTCCAGTTGCCATCCTTTTCTTGCTGTGGTAACACGCCACCCAGCCCGTAAGCACTAGCATCAGTCATCACCTTCTTCGCCGCCCCTCGAACCGGTGCGGCTAATATGTCCGGCTTGCTCAGCGCGGTTTTCAGCTCCAGCCCAGCGTCGTGCTGATCCTTACCCCAACGCTGCTCCCAGTCATGAATCACAAGCCTCTGACCGTGTTTGCGTTTTTTGGAGAATCCCGTCCCTTTCAGTGCGTCATACAATGGCGCCGCCGATTCCGCGAAGTGGTCCACAAACGCCGCAACATAATTCACCAGACCCAAAAATCGCATCAACTCGTCCCCTGATGCCGGTTCTGTCAATGCTCTGATCGCTTCCACATGCCTGTCCGATGGTCGCAACCCATTCGCGTCCACCACGTGGCCAAGTATCTCCGTACTCCTTACACCGAATGCATATTAGGACAGCTTTAACCTCACTCCAGCGGCTAGTAGTATGTCCAAGATTGACACGAGCGATGCGAGGTGCTCGTCCTCGGTTGCCGTCCCGACGGATGTATCGTCCATGAAGGCCAGAACGTCCTTCCCCTTCCGGTCTCCCAAAATAAAATTGATAATGCGTTGAAACGTACCTGGCGAATTCTTCAGACCCTGCGGTAGTCGGGTGTAATGTAGTAGCTCCAACACGGTTCGGATAGCGGTACATGCCCTCGAATCAGGATGTAGATCGACCTGATAGAATCCATCTTTTAGGTCGAAAACCGAAAAGATGCGTTTAGATGCCAACCAGTCGAGGGTGTCCCGAACATTCTCCATGGGGTACGAGTCGGTTACCATCAGACTATTCAACCGACGGAAGTCTGACGTAACCCTAGTACCTCCGTCCTTTTTTCGCACGAACACGTTGTTCGCCGCCCAGGGAGATACGGACGGGTCCAGTATCCCCAGTTTAAGCAACTTCGTCATAGCGGCCCTTTCAACCTCCTCCTCCTTTGGCGGGCGGCGCCTTAACGGTTCACACACGGGTTTAGCATCGGGTTGCAGGGCGATTATATGCGCAGTTCCCTTAATTTTCCCCAATCCCTTGAAAATTTCGCGAGGATCCCACAGAATTTGCCGTAGTTGGTGCCGTTTTGCCAGGTCCGTAGAGAAAGTGCGAAGGGCCATGTTTTTGATGGTGTCATCTACATCGGCGTCCTCTATGACCGCACACACACTTTCCTCGAGCTCCACATTTGCGGCTTCTCGGTTGCGGCTACATAACGCGCCATGTACCCTTGTGCCCTTCACCACGATGAAAGCAGAATCCTTTTCCAAGTCTAAAATTAATCCATTTTCTCGCCAAAAACGTCGGCCAATCAGAATCCAATCTGGGAGGGTTCACATCACACGCACCTCGCGTGTAAATGTCTGCTGCCAAAACTCAAACTGCAGAGTCCCCGTACCAACAACACCCAACTTCCCCCCATCCGCTGCACAAGCAGCTCCACCCCTCGACTTCAGCTTCCCCCCGTTTGCGGCAAACCATCCATGATCCACCCATATGGATAAGGCTGCAGTATCAATAGGGACCACCAGCGACTCGCCGAATGCCTGTAGCCTTACCGCTACTTCCTCCTCGTCTAACCCTTGCTGAATTTTCGGCTCACTGCAGGAGCACACCTGCTCCTGTTCCCCTTCCGTCGTCACTTTGGCGGTTTTTAATTTCTGGCGTGCCGCATCGGGGGATTCATACCCCCCATTCCTTTTCCTGCACCCCTAACGGCATTCTCCCTTGCCATGTCCGCCCTGCCTTTGTCACAGTAACGCACGATATGGCCCATGCGTTGACAATAGTGGCATTTGACATGACCAAAACGCTCGTCGGGCGCCCTGACAGCGACTGAGTGCACCGACGCCTGTTTCGCCGGCTCTGCAATCTCCCCGACATGCTCCCGGGCTGTATTCTGTTGTGTTAATGACAGACGGGATACCTCACTGACCACCGACTCAAAATCTCCTGTTACCAACACGGCTTGGTCTTGTAACTTCTGCGGAAGTCCCGCCTTGAAGCGGTTCAGTAGGACCTCATCAGATACCGGTGTCGCTAAGGTCATGGATGCCGATCTCAAACGGTCTGCGTATGTCGCAACGGACTCCTGGCGTTCGTTCCAGCGCAGTGCGAAGAAAGTGTCCTGCAGCGCTGCGCGGTGGGCCTTGTTACACAACCTATCCTCCAAACGGCTCCACAACGTCTCGACGGATGCGTTGATATAGGTACGAGCCACATCCTCGTACACTCGAAGCGCATATTTCTCAAAGGCGCATGGGATCAGTCGACGTTCCGTGTTTTCTGAAATAGGGAAATCATTCAACAACCTGTTCCACGTACGTCGAGCGTCAAAGAACGAGCCGTCCCCGATCTTCTTGCATCTCGATGTCTCGAACGCCGCCTTGTAGATTTTGTAGGCCACTTGGACGGGGTAAGTTTCATACTCTGGGTCTTTATAACTGGTGCTGCTGGGGCCGTGACAGTAATGATTCCCACATGCGTGTTCGTTATGCTTGTAGTATACCCCCCCCTGGGGCTTTAAATTAGATTAGATCAAGAACTAGATCAGCTACTGTAGAGCGTCGAGCTCTACAGTACAACCGCGCGTATCCACGTGTACACCACGGGGACAAAGGACACGCGCATACACGTGCACACGTGTACAGCGCGCGAACGAAGCGCGCACGCACCACGAGTAATACGTGTACTGTCAGCCTCGACATAGCTGACAGTATTACAGTGCAGGCCGACCTGCACTACAGTAGCCCACTACAGTACCTTGGTACTGTAGTGTTATGATAGATTGTTTTGTATATTAAATATGGTGCGGACCGACGGCGGCGGAAGGGGACAAGCACGGGCTTGTCCTCAACCGACCGCCAAGGTCAGTCCACCCAGCTTATTCTAAACGTCGCCTTCGCTCTTCTCGCGCGTTTAGTCGGAGCCGAGCCGGAGTGGACGCGCAGCACGCGAGCGAGCAAGGAACCGCCTCCGCCCGTCAGCACTGGTACGTCACCCAGTGCTGCTCCGGGGCGTCGAGGCGTCGATCCGCTCGTGCGTGCGCGCGTCCCTGCTCGCTCCCGCTCTACCACCGCTACCCGGGCCCGAGCCCGGTTCCGTAGCTGGTTGGCCCGCTTCACCCCTTCTCCGATCCGGGGTCTACAAGTCGAACTGCGCATACACCTCCAGTCGTCTGGGGGTGTTTATGCTACAGTGGTCTCCCGACCTAGAAGACCTCGAGATCTTTCCGAGAAGACTTTCTTTTTCCTCCGCGTCCGTACGCGGTGAGATGAGTCAAGAATACGCCACCTCGATCCGGTCCGAACCGGCGGATCTGAGGGCGGCTGCTATGCACGCACCATCACCGCCGTTCGGCGACGGCGACGCTGGTCTCCGAGACCGCGAACCGTCGCCCGAGTCCCCCGAAGGACAAGCGGCTGCGATGTTCGATCGCATAGCTGACTACATCGAGGAAGTCCGTACTTCACTCCGTATAGACGTGACGGACGCCGTCTACTCGCGATGTATGGACGAGCTCCGCTCCCTACGTGAAGGGAGGTTCAATCGAGTCAGCCAGTCCTTGGAGAATCTCCGAGCACTAGCCGACAAGTTACACTCGCGACTGGTGCTCGTCGAAGACTCACGCCTCGCACAGCCCGCACTGCACGGGCAAGGTCGCCCCACGAGGACGACCTCGACGAGACGTCCCGACGATCGACCGTCCCCGTCACCAGAGCAGTTGGGTGCGTTTGCGCACCTCTCCGCCGAGCTCAACGCTACGCGACAACGTGCTCGTGACATGGAACGGACCATGGCCGCAAGGCTGCCCGGTGCCCTCACGAGAGGGCCCGGTGGTGCCGTACCTCCGAGCGCCGTCGCTCCGGAAGGTTGGCGTCCGACTGGCGCCGACGCCAGTCGGACTGCGGAAGGAAACCGTCCACCGATGGGCGCGAATCTCGCGTCCGAGACCCAAGCATTGCCGCCTATCCCCGTAAGTAGGCGGCAGATGGACCGCGTATCGTACGCGGACGAAAAGGACCGTGGAGGAGCCGCTCGCGGATCCGGAGAACCGATGTTCTCCGTCGATCCCCGCTGGAGCGGCTACCCGCCGGCGAGTTATGCAGAGCATCTAGGTCCGGTAGACGTCCGTACGCTACCGGTTACCTCCTTCGGCACGCTAGGTCCGGCCGAGCCCGGGCTCGAGCCGGTGCATACGATGATCCAAGAGTTCAGCGCCGTCGCTGACTATCGTATGTACCGCTTGGATAACACCTCGAGGCTCGTCACCTCGGGTGACGCCGGACGGATCGCGAAGTACGTCCAACGATGCCGTGGGATCCGTCCTACGATGAGGAGCTTTGACGGTACGGACCCGATCCAGCTCCTACCGTTCTTGAAGGATATTCGGATAACCTTCAACTCGCAACACCTGACCGAAGGTGTTGCCGTGAGAGTCCTCGCGCACTTCTTAGAGCACGACGCGGAGCGCCTGTATACGAGTTATACGATGTGTGGCCTCCGCGCCGGCCAACTACACGACGACGTGAGTTGGCCGGGACTCGTGAACCAGTTCCTGAAACGCTACCTAACCGACGACGTGTTAGGTGAAGCGTACGACGCTGTCGCAACGGCGCGACAGCAATCTCATGAAACGGAGAGCACGTTCGCGGATCGGCTCGAAACGGCCGCGTTCCGGTGCACGGCAGTGTTCTCCGAACAGTCCCTCGCGCACTACTTTGTGCGGGGACTCGCTCCTGCGACCCGTGCCGCAGTTTCCGAGACAGTGCAGCAGCTGCCGAGCCGCCAGAAGACCGATCTTCCGACCATCCGCCGTATTGCAACGGCAGAAGGAACCACTTACCGCGCTCGGCGCGGTTTACCTCTGCCGGATTCGAAACCGGCAGGGAGGGCTGGCATGACTACGAAGTTTGCCGCAACAAGTTCGCCCTCCTCTACCCTCCATGTCGGGGAGGATGAGTGGCATGCCGACCCTGTCCTCATTACGCAAGGAGCAGGGCCAGTAGGGGGTCGATCCCCTTCACCAATGTCGACCGGAACGACGTCGAGCTACGCGACCGCGTTCGCGGCCACTCCAAGAGAACCCATGGGTACGGACCCCCGGGTCGCCGAGCTCGACATATCGAACCGAGATACCGGAGGTGAAGCCCCTCGCGTGCCCCTCCTCACCGATGAGGAGGCGCGTCACGCGGCGACCTTCGCCTCAACGGACGGCAGCGCCTACGTGTGCTGGCTATGTAGTACGTACGGACACGCCATGTACGCCTGCCCGTTCCTGTCGCCGGAACAACGAATGTTCACGGCGTACAGGAACTACCGCTACCAGATGGAGACGCGCCCCGGGGCGCGCAATCTACTCCGGCAAGCGGTCGGCGAGGGTCGTCCCCCGCGTCAAGGATTCCCGAATCGGTCGGGTGGGGGCGCTCGCTTCGCCCCCCGTGGAGGCGGGTATCGTCGTACCGAACTCGATCGTCGGGATCGGCCCGACTACCGCCAGGCCGACACAAGGTACTCCCGCCAAGGAGGGAGAGGGGACCGAGACCGTTCTCGGTTACCCCAACAGGTACAGAATGCGATAATGTACCTGCAAGACTGGGTAGAGGATCCGTACCCCCTACCCACGGAGGGTAACGAAGGAGAACCGGCTCGCTTCGTTCCCCATATCCTGCGACGACCGGACGCCGCAGGTCAAGGCCCGGAAGTACCCGAGTACTTCGCCAAGGCTGCCGAGCCCCAGGGGAGGAATAGTCCCGACCTACGCGGCCGCCTACCAGGAGAAGACCTGGCCGTCGATAGCCAGGGGGTAGCTCCGATAGCACCGGTAGTTCGAAAAAAGGGTAAAGACGGTTACGTACACGCGGTCGCGTGAGCCGTCTTTTCCCTATGAACTTGACCGGTCCCGCGTGCTGGCCAAGGACACGGGGGGTATTGTCCGATAATACATCCCCCGCTATCGGAGTCGAGCACGGGGACTCCAGCAATGTCGACATTGCAGGAGAAACCCAACACCGAGGCCCACGTAGACCCGATGTTGGAAGAAGGCACCACAGGGACACCCGACATCCCAGTGACGCGCAACGAGCGAGACGCGGTTAACGCCGGCCGACACGAGTCGGTCGACCTCCTGACCCCGGTGAGCCCAAGGTCGCCGACGAAAAGTCCACCTCGTACGGACTCCAGCACCTGGACGGGCGTCACTGAGACGCGAACGTCCCCGGGCTCGAGCCGAAGGAAACGCAAGAGGGGCCAATGCCGAAGTCGAAGGCCCCGGCGGAACGACCTCACCGATAAGGTCGCGCCCAAGGTGGTCGATGGCCTCGTATGCCTCATGACGTCGAAAATATATAACGTCTTGGGCTCCGTGGTCACCGAAGGCAACGCGTTTCAGCCCCACACGATCGCCGTCGACACGTGCTCAGGCTACAACTTGGTGAGGAAGGCCGACCTTCCTCCCGACTGGGCTCGCTACGTAATACGGGACGCGCCATTACCACGCCTGGCTGGCGCGAACAGTAACCCGCTTCGACTTACGTCGGTCGTCCGCCTCGCGGTCCGGCTGCGGAACACGACGTTCCGCATACCTTTCGTAGTGGCCGAACAACTCGCTGTTCACGTTCTACTTGGGACCGCGTTCATTGATGCGCACATACGCAGCATCGACATCGACGAACAGAAGCTCGAACTTCGTCACGGTGGCTCGGTAGCCATCGTCAATGGGAAGGGGGAACCGACTCCCCCTACCAGGCGACATGGTCGCCAAACGAGTCGTCCGGAGGTACGCAAGGACGCCCCCCAGGCGATCCGAATCGCCCGCTGGGCTACCATCTCCGCGATGTCGCAAGCCTATGTGCGTGTGACAACCGCGGGGAGGGGTCTCGTGTTCCTGGAGCCCAAGCCCTCACTCCAACACCGGCATGGAGTGAGGCTGACGAATGGCGTCGCGGAAGTGCTGCCGAACCAGACATTCGAAGTCATCGTCGCGAACTTCTCGCGACGGGAGAGGCGGCTTCCGAAGCACACCGTCGTGGGATACGCGAAGCGCAACCCCCTCGCGATCCTCACGCCCGAACGTGGAGTCGCTGAGGGGGTCGCGCTCGCGTTTCACCTGACCGACTTGACCGATCAAGTCGGAGAGGTCGGAGCTGGCCGATCTAGCTCCGACGAGAAGGCAACCGCGGGGAGTGAAGGGGTTGACCCGGACGAACGGTCACCTATACCCCAACCGACGGCGGAGGGTACTGTACCCCCCAGCAGAAGGATCCCGAAAATCCACCGATGGATTGGGAAAAAGAAATTGACTTGTCATACCTCGACGATGACAAGCTCCGTGGCCACGTGCTCGAAATGCTCCGTAAGCACTCGAGTCTGTGGAGCGGTGCGCTCGGAACGATCCAAGCCACAGAGCACCGCATTCCCCTCGAACCGGGAACGAAACCAATTCGTTCGATGCCCTATCGAAAGGGCCCGGCCATGCGCGAAATGGTCGCGAAGGAGGTCAACAAGATGTTGAACGCAGGGGTTATCGAGCCCGCGAGCACCGAGTGGGCGTCCCCGGTGGTGCTCGTACCGAAGAAAGACGGCTCTCTTCGGTTCTGCGTGGACTACCGGCGTCTCAACGCGAAGACTGCAGCGGATTCGTATCCGCTGCCGCGTATGGACGACTGCATCGACTCGTTAGGAGATGCAGCCGTCTTTACGACGCTGGACTGCAATTCCGGTTATTGGCAGATCCCGGTCGCTCCGGAGGACCGGGATAAGACTACCTTCACGACACATATGGGTACGTACCGCCATTTGCGCATGCCGTTTGGATTAAAAGGGGCACCGGCCACCTTCCAACGTGCCCTCGATATCATCCTCTCCGGAGTCCGCTGGCAAATATGCCTCGTCTATCTCGATGACGTTATCGTGTTCTCGCGTACGGACGCGGAACACGCAAGGCATCTCGATACCGTCTTGAGGTTGTTGCGGAGTGCCGGCATCTCCCTCAAGCTCAAGAAGTGCAGCTTCTTCCGTCCGAAGGTGCACTACCTGGGGCACGTGATATCCCCAGGTAAGCTGAGCGTTTCGGATACGGCCTCCGACGCCTTCCGAACGTTCACGTTCCCGAGGACGCTGACGCAGGTGCGCTCGTTCCTCGGGGCGTGTAACGTGTATCGTCGCTTCGTCAAGGGCTTCTCGAAGATTGCCCGTCCGTTAACCGATATAACGCGCAAGGACTCGGATCACGACTTCGATAACCCAACGGAGGTTCAGCTTCAGGCTTTCGAAAGCCTGAAGGCGGCGATGATCTCCCCGCCGATCCTCGCGCTACCGCGGTACGGCCGACCATACCTGTTGGACACTGACGCCAGTGCATATCAACTGGGGTGCACCCTCGTACAGGAGCACGACGAGCCAAACGATTGGCGCCCCGTTGGGTACTGGTCGTACTCGCTAAGCGATAGCGAACGGAACTACAGCGCTACGGAGCGTGAGTGCTTCGCCGTGGTGTGGGCCGTCCGCACACTGCGGCCGTATATCGAAGGAACCAAGTTCACCGTCCGGACGGATCACGACGCCCTCCGATGGCTCATGTCGCTCACGGAGAGCTCAGGAAGACTCACCCGGTGGCGACTACGTCCGGCTGAATACGATTTCACCATTCAGTACCGCCCCGAGCGCGTGCATCAGGTGCCTGATGCCCTGTCACGCCTCGTGTCGCCTCGTGTCGCCGATGACCCTCGCCTCACCGTCGAGGTGGATGACGACATTCCCACCTTCGACGGGGGCACGACCGTTCGAGACGTATCGAATGAGCTCGCGGACTACGCCTGTACCGCGAGCTGTGATCATCAGGCCGTCCATGTCTTCGTAACGACACGGAACCAAGCCGAAGCCCGACCAAGGCCGCGCGTACGGACGCGCGACGAACCGCGAGGCGACGACGAAGCCCCCGATCTCCAAGGACCCAATTCGTTTTGGGAGGAGAACGACGAGTTCGACGCCGCCGACATCCAGCGCACCGAAGACCCCGAGGCTGGCGCGCTCGACTCCCCGGTTGCCCTACCGCAGGACGACCTTCCGGCCCCTCTTACGATAGAGGAGATAGCCGAGGAGCAACGCGTGGATGACTTCTGCCAAACCGTTTTGGCACGACAGTCTGAGTCTCGAGACTCCGCGTTCTTCGAGGACCACCAAGGGGTGCTCAAACGGAGACACCCCTTCGATCCCGACACCGTACAGGTGGTGGTGCCTCGGACGCTCCGCGCCAGGCTCCTCCGCCTGTGCCACAACCCGGCCATCGCGGGGCACCCGGGCCAGAACCGTATGTACTACGCACTTCGACGCGAGTACTACTGGCCCCACCTGGCTGCAGACGTGGCAGCCACGGTGCGAGGGTGTCGGACCTGCGCGATGAACCGGGTCAAGCTGAGGAAATATCTCAATCGATTGAGATTGTTCCCAGCTACGAGGCCTCTCGAGAGCCTCGCCATCGACATCTTGGGGCCGCTCCTCAAGACGAAGACAGGAAAACGATTCCTGCTCGTGACTACGGACCGTTTTAGTAAGCTGACGCAAGTCGTGGCGCTCCGGACAATAACCGCATACACCGTCGCAGTTGCGTTCTGCGAGTCGTGGGTGTTCAAATACGGCGTCACTCGCACGTTGCTTTCGGACAACGGCCCTCAGTTTAATGCCAAGTTCTTCCACAGCACGTGCCGTGTTCTGGGGATAACGAATTTGTACACTTCGGCGTACCATCCCCAGACGAACGGGCAAGTCGAGCGATATAACCGAACAATCGCCTCGATGCTGAGGAACTACGTGGGTGAACACCAGAACGACTGGGATGTGTACGTGGGGCCGCTTACATACGCGTACAACTCCCACGTACATCGCACCACACGCACCACGCCGTTTGAGCTCGTGCTCAGCAGGCCACCGCCGGAGTTCTCTCTCCGACAGGCGGACGGCGACACGCCCCCTTCCGATAGGGGAAACCACCGTGCCGAGTTCCTCAAAACCTTGGACTCGACTATCCAGAAGGCCTATACGAGCCTGCGTCGGACGCAGGCTCGCTACAAGCGCGACTTCGATAAGCGCATACGACGTATTAATGCCCGCCTCCGTCCCGGAGAATACGTATATCTCAACCCCATCGTTGGGGCTAAGACATCGAACAAGCTCGCCTCGCCCGCTGTCGGACCCTACCGCGTGCTCGCCAATGACCGCCGTACCATCACGATCGATCGTGATGGTGTCACCGAGCGCGTCTCCGCAGATCGCTGCGTGTATGCGCCACCGCCGACGGGTGCACCGCGGACGAGCACGACAACCCCGGATGACCTTGCCGACAAGGTCACCAAGGGTACTCAGTATGCCATCGAACGACTACTCCGGCATCGAACCATAGAGGACGGAACTACGGAGTTCCTCATCAAGTGGGCGGACTACGACCAACCCACTTGGACAGCGCGTACACACGTCCCCGAGGAGTTAGTGTCGCCCTACGCGAAAAGACTCAGGACGCCTACAGGTAGGGAACTCCTCTCCGAACTGAACGCGGACGTTCAGTCTTGAGGAGGGGGCCCTCAACCGCTCTGTCGCGGATTAAAATCGGACAGTACGAGCTAACCGAAAGGAGAAGCGCGGAAGTACAGCTGTCCTTATCGAAGGGACCCCACAGAAGACGAAGCCAGACGCCCAGACGTACGGACGAACAAGGCAGACACGACAGGAAGCGTTCGTGCCAGAACGTAGGGACGATCAAGCCGTCCGACGACAACCACCGAAACCGAGAAGGTGCGGGAGAGAAGACAGCACGCACTGTCCCACGAAAATCGGTCGTGATGCGACAAGCAGGAGAACGAGGCGAACGATCCCCTGAGGAACACAAGAGATACCGGCAAGTAAGAGAGGGCGCGAAGATGTCAAGACGTATTGACTGACCAAGGCCAATTATGCAGCACCGAAGCACTAGGCAGTACGTACGGCCTCGAGAGGAACGTCCCTCGTAAGAACAGATGGGACGAGGGAAGGCGAGATCGCCCGTTGGGTAGCCGGGGTAACCCGATGAGTTACGCTTAGGCGCGTCGGCCCCTTTTGGGGAGGATGCCTCGGCATCCCCCTCCTGGCCGAAAGGCAAACGGGAACGAGGGAGAACAAGAAGCCTCACGTGGTGGCAGGAACGCGAAAGGCGTCATTGCGGCAAGCGTGCCTCGAAGGGCTCTGGGGTTCGCTTTTGTTCGTACAGCCACGCGAAGGCAGGAGAGGAGCTGCGGACAGACGGACGCCACCCCAGTCCGACGTTAATACGCCTGGTCGGCACTGGCGCTCGGCGCAGACTCCGCCGTCGTTTCTGCAGCGCTATCCCAAAATTAATTGGGAAATTACCCTAAGAAATAAGGGGAAATACCTCACGAGGAACACTGTATGCCAAATCCAACGCGCTGCTGGCCCAGCGACGAACCACCGCCATACACAGACTTTGACGAGAAAGTGACAGTATGGGAGAATGCACGTAGACACGGGTGTGTACGCGTGTGCGGCATGCTGCTGTCATGTCCAAAAAATGGGGCAAAAATTACATCGGAAATCGCGGGGCACGTGCGACACGTGTACGCGCGTGCGGTACGACCGACACGCAATCGACGGCGGCACGCGGATCGTGTGCTCCACAGATACGTATACGACCCCACCACCCGCCGTTGCCGCGCGTGCACTGGCCGTCGTGCCGGGTGCCGAGTACGTCGCGAAGGGCGACTTGGAGGATGAAGGGCACGGGATCGAGGTCAAGAGCAGTCGAGCTCGCGCGCGGGAAGGTTGCGTCCGTGCCCCGGGGCGCCCCCGCCATAAGGATGGTGCAGTTCGTAAGGGGGGCGTGAGGTAATCGGAGGCGATTCGAGAGAAACGGCCACAGTACGGGCGTCCGCCACGGACGTCGCGGGGCAGGAGATGCGTGACCGGAGACTGCGGAGCGCGCTGCCCGCCTTCGTGCCGCTCAACCACGCGTCACCATCAACGACGTAGTATAGGTGGCGGATACGACAAGATAAGGACAGGAACGCGAGGAGGGAAGTTTTGGGTTCTGCTATTCGCAAAGACAAAGGGGTAGCGGCTACTTACGTGATTCCCTAAGCATTGGAATAGGTGCCGACTACGGACAGAGCGGTCTCTGTCAAAACGTTGGAGCCCCGAACGAGGTTTCAAAAAAAACTCTTAGGGAGTGCACCAAAATGGGGACGGACGTCATCTCCGACACCCTGGGTATTGCTTCGGAGCGTCACGCCGCACCACCGTCACACCCCCCCGCACCCTCAGTTCAAAAAGTGGTCGTGGACACAACGAAGGAGCCGCGAGGTTGCAGCCAGTTCGCAAGCGAAACCTCATCCGCGTCGCAGAAAGAGGCGCGCCAACGACGCGCACACGCACCGTACTCTACGCCGCAAGGTCTAACGCGGTTGGCCCGCGCCGTCGTTGCGCAAACACGCGGCCGTTCTGCCTGGCAATATAGGTCTACAATCATTCCCCATAGCCGATCGCTGGGGCGAGGGGGTGGTTAACGTCGAACGGCGAACGAACGTCTTGGCGCGAACAACTTTGCTGCTAAAACGTGACTTAACACCGTTCCCCGCACGACAGTAGAGCTATGAACGGCGCCACCCGGGGGGTTCGCTGTCTGTCGCCGTCGATGGTGACTCTTACCCACAAGGCCTTAACTCCTCGGCCTACGCTTTCGGGGCCCCCTACTATGACAGAGAACTCCAGACGGAAGGGAAGGTCCCCCGCGATACAGAGGAAACAATCATGGCTGGAAGGCATGAGAATTCCGGAAGTCTGGAGGAAACGAAATCCCTAGGGTGACTATCGATGCAAGCTGAACGATGATACCCTGCGAAGAGTTAACGAGCGGTCGCTGTTGTCGAACAGCAGTTTCGCCGCTACGGCCCCAGAGCAGGAGAGGGAGGAACGCGAAATGGATGCCAACCTCCGTACTCGGGAGTCGGAACGGCGGAGAACGACATCAATGAGAGGGTAGTAATTTTACGAGAGGAAGAGGAAATTACAGGGACGACGGTACGCGTGTATGATGTCCGGGCGCACACCCCATGCCCAACGCACACGGGACGCCCGGCCTACAGACGCGCATCGAAGGTACAAAGTGCACCAGACGACTGGTACAGCACACGCAGCTAGAACACTGACCTCGAGCGGGGGTGATTGGAGTTCAGTACGGCTCAGGGCGACCTAGGACCGGCGGGAACGTACCGCCGTGGAATACAACTGGCACACGATCAACGGTGCTCGGTGCATGACAATTTTCATGTTGCTTAAGCAACCACCGGCCCAGGCCCCCCCGTGGTGGCGAGAGGGGGAAAGGACACGAAAGAAACTGCTGGCGGAGTGGCGCAAGGAAAGGAGGGAAAGCAAGACGGGAAAGAGAAGGGCTTTACGCGAATGAAGGGTCGAGGTGACTTGACGCCCGTGAACTCAACGGCTCGAGCCGTTGGGTGCCGCTTTAGGACCCGATCCATAGAGACCCGGAGGGCAATAACTTGGGTGGCGAGGTAACCCCGAGCCCAGCCTCTCGAGAGGAGGCATGGCCACTTCGTCGTGACGCGTCCAGCGCGACTCGCCGCCCTCGAGAGTCGCAGCGCTCTCTGCCACCGGGGCTTCACGCCCCGGATCTTCGTAAGGATCTCGCAAGGCCGGGCGCGAAGTGGACGGAGGCACCCCGCGGGGAGCACGAAGTGCGTCCCGCTCGGCCCGGTACCGGTCCCGATCGGCGGTCGTCCGCTCGAGTACACTGGTCTGCGTAGCCATTGACTCGCGCACCCTCGTTAACTCGCGACGCACGTGGCAGAGTTCGGACATGTGCGAGTCGCTCTGCGCGGCGATGCCCCGGGCCTCGTCGCCCCGTGCCAAGTACCAGCTAGCAAGGGTGCTCAGCAGCCTTTCCACTGGCCACGAACGATCGCTCGCGTCCCCGAGGGCGTGATGTAAGATTGGTATGTCATGGATATCTGCCCTCTCGAGCGTCAGGCGACGTAGCGCTTCCCCGCTCGGGACGGCACGGGTCGAGACCGAGTTAAGAGGAGGCACTGGGGGAAGCTGAGGGCTCGCCGGTCGGCGGTGGTTGCCCACGGGCACCGACAGTCCGGATGGCGGGTTCGTACCCGAAAAAGGGAAAGTCGGGGGCTCCCCGTCTAGATCGCAGTAACGTTTTTTTCGAGCCAGTCGTGAGGCCGAGCCGACTCCGCCTCCCGACGGCCTAGTGGAGGGTGGCGCGACGGTAGGCCGCGCCATGAAGGCGTCGGATCGATGGTCATAGGCCAGAAACAAGGACTGTACGCCAGTGGTGAAATCCGTCCAGTGACGGAGGTGACGGGGCCCCGCATCACAGGCTCGATGCATCAGCTCGAGGGCGAAGGCATACGTCCAAGGTACATGTAGGGAACTCCGCTCGAGCGGGTGTAGGGAGACATTGGGAAGGTCCCACGCTACCCTCCCCAGGTGGGCTAATACGCTGATGGGCTGGACGAACACCCGGCCATGGATGGATACTTCTTTCATGAAAGCGTTGCCGAGTGCCCATGCCCATTCCCTCTCCACGTTGTACATCAGGGCGGCGTGTGCGGGGTGCGTCGGATCAGTACACGCCACCCCAAAGTGTTTTAAGACGTACGGAAGTAGGGGATGCACTCCCAACGAGGGGAGTTACTCCCCTACCACGGTGGGGAGTAACGGAAAATCGCTTGGAAAGAGACCGTCCTCGAAGACGGCCGATCGGAAGACGCGGCCGTCCGCTTCTCCGGAATGCCTATAGGCTGCCCAATCGTGGGGAGCAATGGCCACGCGGTGTAGCCTCATAAGCGAACAAGCTGACTTCTGCAAGGCGACGCGTGTTTTTGAGTAGGCGAAGGGACGGGAGCTTACGTACAGTCCCGCGACCATGGACAGGACGAACTCACGAGAGGGCGACGACCCACGGTTAATAAGGTAATCCGCCATTCGATCAACGTACTCTACCTCGGCCAAGCTATAAGCAAAGGTGCGATCGCCGACGATCGCAGTAGGGATCTGATAGGCCGCCCCGTCCCCCTCCGCGAGGAGACGCCCCAACACGAGGGAGGCTTCCTCCCCCCGACCCGCCTCATAGACCTTGCGTACACGTAGCAAGTCCGGGCGGAGGGTCTCACGCGCTAGCAGTTCCCCGACGGTGACCCCCGAGCGGGCATAATGACACCAGGTGAACTTCAGGCGGTCGAGAGGGAGCGGCGTCGATCGTTCAAGTGGGACCCCGAACCACTCTGACGGGGTGCCACCCGAGCCCTCGCCGGGCCGTACAGTACGAAGCGGCGGCGGCGACTGCACTCCCACCGACCCCTGACGCAGCAAGCCGGCTGGCTGCGTCACTGGTTCGTCGACAGAAGGCGACAACGAGATGGCAGGTCGACCGCATGAGGCGGGAACGATCTCGACGGACGACGTCGACTCACGGGAGCCGCGAACCCTCTGGAACGGCTGATCTGTGGACCACGGGCGCACGACCGCGCCGGGTTGCCTCGTGATACGCCCCTCTGGGGGCACGAAGCCAGCGACGGACGGCCGGCAGGGACCAGGGGCCCTAGAGGGAGGCGGCGAGGAGCGCGGAGGTTCCGGTACGCCGGCAATGGGGGCGGAGGTAGGACCTGCGATGGAGGACGGCATACCGGCCCGGACGGCGAGACACCCCACGAATGGGGGGACGACCACAGTGGTGTGGCGAGAATGGCCAGGGCCAGACAGAAAGGAACGAGAAGCCCCCACTCGCGAGGGAGCGAGGGGGCGGCGAGGGAGAGAGCAGTGCAGTGAGAGCGCGGCCGTGTGGATGGCGGAGAGGTGGAATACGCCCGATGAGGGTGACGGGTCAGGTGGAATCCTGGTCAAGTCTAGGACTGCAAGGGGGGGATCCGACATGGTCGCCTCTACAAGCCCGAGGGCACTGAACGCGGACGTTCAGCCTTGAGGGGGGGCGGTGTAGTATAACCCCCCCCTGGGGCTTTAAATTAGATTAGATCAAGAACTAGATCAGCTACTGTAGAGCGTCGAGCTCTACAGTACAACCGCGCGTGTCCACGTGTACACCACGGGGACAAAGGACACGCGCATACACGTGCACACGTGTACAGCGCGCGAACGAAGCGCGCACGCACCACGAGTAATACGTGTACTGTCAGCCTCGACATAGCTGACAGTATTACAGTGCAGGCCGACCTGCACTACAGTAGCCCACTACAGTACCTTGGTACTGTAGTGTTATGATAGATTGTTTTGTATATTAAATATGGTGCGGACCGACGGCGGCGGAAGGGGACAAGCACGGGCTTGTCCTCAACCGACCGCCAAGGTCAGTCCACCCAGCTTATTCTAAACGTCGCCTTCGCTCTTCTCGCGCGTTTAGTCGGAGCCGAGCCGGAGTGGACGCGCAGCACGCGAGCGAGCAAGGAACCGCCTCCGCCCGTCAGCACTGGTACGTCACCCAGTGCTGCTCCGGGGCGTCGAGGCGTCGATCCGCTCGTGCGTGCGCGCGTCCCTGCTCGCTCCCGCTCTACCACCGCTACCCGGGCCCGAGCCCGGTTCCGTAGCTGGTTGGCCCGCTTCACCCCTTCTCCGATCCGGGGTCTACAAGTCGAACTGCGCATACACCTCCAGTCGTCTGGGGGTGTTTATGCTACAATGCTGGGAGCCACACGGATGCTTCTGCACTGTATCTTCGGGACGCTGCGATGCGTCCAGGTGGCCCGCATCGTTGGGCATAAGTTTGCCTCCGCCTTCCTTCCATTCTGTTCTGGCCCCATCCGAATCCAAGCTCTCATGTTCCCCATCGGAGTCAGCTTCCATGGCGATGTTAACTTGTTCCGCATTCCTCTTAGCTTCCATGGCGGTCATTCTCTGCTGAAGGGTATTAATACTGTCAATCTGATCGGCTACCTGGCGGACCATACCATGTAGAGCATTGGTGATGTCCGCCGGCGCCCCGAGGATCACCCTATTACCATCCCTTCGCCCCCCGTCCGACGTTGCTAGAGAACCTCCTGCTCCAGCCATACGAACTTCTACTGTGTCCGCCCTTGATGGAGAACCTTCTGCTCCAACCTCACGAACTTCTTCCCTGTCCGCTCTTGATGGAGAACCTTCAGCTCCAACGCGAACCCCCTCAACCTCCGATCTTCCTGTGACCTCCGCCTCCTGCGCGGGCATCGCAGGTGCTTCGGCACCGGCAGCTTCACTTGCTGCATCATCTTTTGCGGGGTTGCTCCTCGTCCCGCTCACCATTGCAATTGCTGTGTCTTACTGTACTTGAGTTTACGAAATCAAGACCTCTTTCGTACCTTGCTTTGCCTACCTTCGACGACTGACAACAGTCGCACACGGTAAAAACGTTTTTATGTAACGTGCCGATCTCACACGTTAGTGTCTGTTGAAGTAAACACTCAACTGTCGGCCAGACAGTCGACAATGCGACGAAACAGCGTCACACTGGACACAATTAGGCACTCACAGTCTTTCACAGATACAACTTTACTGGTTGATAGCTCTCACAGTTGCAAGTACTAATTGGGTAGCTTCGTAAATTACGATACCTCAGAGCTGGCATGCCTTAAATAGACACTCCCTACGCCCCTTCAGCCACCTATATAATAGTGGTAAATGCACTAATGCACACCTGTTAACTAACTCCAATCGCAACACCACAATTTGCACACAATTCATCGATTACTTAATGCACGCTGTCGGCCTG